>NW_007730136.1:198025-200520 GCF_000696425.1 Galeopterus variegatus
CAGCACGGCTCATTAGAATGAAATCAAGGTAGGGGCCCATCTTCCCGGCTTACTGGTTATTAGCTGGATCCAGTTCTTTGTGGCTGTAGGACTAAGATCTCCATTTCCGTGGTACTTGGCCCCCGTCTTCTTTGAGCCAGTACTGGCATGTCATGCTTTAAATCTCTCTGATTCCTTCTCCTGCCACCAGACACACAAAGGTCTGTGCTCATAGGGGCTCATGTGATTAGATTTAGGCCCACCTGGATAATTGAGGATAATCTCCCTCTTTTTAGGGTCAGCTGATTAGTGACCTTAATTACATCTGCATCGACCTTTGGCCATGTAATATAACATATTCAGGTGAAAAACACTAGGGAGCAAAATCGTGGAGTGAAACTCTACCTACCACACTTCCTGTTTCAGAATAAGAATTGGCAGGAAATAAAATTCTCTTAAAATTACATATGTCTTTCCTGTCCAGATTAGTCAAGTGAGAGGGGTAAATGAACTGGGTACAACAATTCTCTTAATCCCTGTCCCATGGTGCCCTTTCCTTCTCTGACCATCACCCAGAGAGGGTGGGAAGAGGCCCCTGGGCAAGGTCCTGGCCTGAATATCCCACTCAGCAAAACAGGAGGCCTGCAGCTGGCCAGACCCTTTCCTTCTTAGCTTTCAATGATGCCAGCGACTGCCGACAACTACTATCTGCCTACTCCGTGCACAGTGCTGTGCCAAGAGCTGGGGGCACGTCATTCAGTTAATCTTCCCAGCAAGCCCATGAGATTGGCATTACTAGAGGGCAGTTTGATGGCCAACTGTCATTGTCAGAGCGTGTCCCTGCAGCTGTCTGCCCCCATCCCACGTGGTTAATGAAAAAATTATTTCCAATCCCAGTGGTAGATGTCTTCGAGAGAAGGGCAGCTAAGCAGTGTCCCTCTCCCTGTGGTTTGGCGATGCTTCAGTGCCACTGACCAGTTGCCGACTGCCTGCCCAGCTGACCATCTCTGAACTGACTCTGGGGACCAACGGCCTCCTCCTAGTGGCCCCACAGGACACAGGGCCAGGTCACACTTGTCTATGGTTTTCAAGCCTTTTCAGGTTAGAAACCTTTCAAGCCAAGACATCACCACTTTGGTTGGGGGGTGGTGGGGGGTACATTAGAGAGGAGCAGACCCTCCCTGCCACCAGATCCCCACCTCCTTCAGCAGCTTTGTGGGGCCTCTTGGCCTGGAAGGTGGTGCCCAAGTGGAATAAAGGGACGTCCCTAGGGGCTATCTCCTGCCACAGACCTCTCCCAAGACCCACGGGACCTTCTGCAGGATGGTCTAACTCTCGTTGCTGGTTATCGACTTATACTACTCTACATTCTGTTGGAAAAATGATATAGGGTAACTCAACACAGAGTAGAATTTCATAAATATAATGATATAGGACAAATAGAGAAACTGAAGTGAAAATGAATGAAAGAGCACTAAGAGGAAGTAAGAAAACTGAGCATCCAGAGTCCTGNCTCGTTGCTGGTTATCGACTTATACTACTCTACATTCTGTTGGAAAAATGATATAGGGTAACTCAACACAGAGTAGAATTTCATAAATATAATGATATAGGACAAATAGAGAAACTGAAGTGAAAATGAATGAAAGAGCACTAAGAGGAAGTAAGAAAACTGAGCATCCAGAGTCCTGAGCACTTCTAGGGACAAGCCCAGATGGAGCTCCGAGGTTCTGAAAACAAAAGGGCTCTGTGGTCAGAGGGGTTCGGGACACGCTGCTCTGTCTCAGCTTTGGAGCCTTGCAATGCATGTCACCCTGCCAAAAGCTCCGGGCTTCCTCGTGGTAAAGAATCCAATTAACCTGCTCTCCACATCACACACACACTCACACACACACACTCACACACACACTCACACACACACTCGCACACACACACGCACACACACACGCACACACACACTCACACACACACTCACTCACACACACACTCACACACACACACTCACACGCACACTCACACGCACACACTCGCACACACACACGCACACACACACGCACACACACACTCTCACACACACACTCACACACACACTCACACACACACTCACACACTCACACACTCACACACACACTCACACACACACTCACACACTCACACACTCACACACACACTCACACACACTCTCACACACACTCACACATCACACACACTCACACACACACTCACACGCACACCACACACACACACTCACACACACACTCACACACACTCACATCACACACACACCACACACACACTCACACACACTCACACACACTCACACACATCACACACACTCACAAACACACACACACACTCTCACACACACACACTCACACACACACTCACACACACGCACACACACTCGCACACACTCTCACACACACACTCACACACACTCACTCACACACACACACACACACACGCACACACACTCGCACACACTCTCACACACACACTCACACACACTCACTCAC
>NW_007730136.1:201458-204085 GCF_000696425.1 Galeopterus variegatus
AGAGAAACTGAAGTGAAAATGAATGAAAGAGCACTAAGAGGAAGTAAGAAAACTGAGCATCCAGAGTCCTGAGCACTTCTAGGGACAAGCCCAGATGGAGCTCCGAGGTTCTGAAAACAAAAGGGCTCTGTGGTCAGAGGGGTTCGGGACACGCTGCTCTGTCTCAGCTTTGGAGCCTTGCAATGCATGTCACCCTGCCAAAAGCTCCGGGCTTCCTCGTGGTAAAGAATCCAATTAACCTGCTCTCCACATCACACACACACTCACACACACACACTCACACACACACTCACACACACACTCGCACACACACACGCACACACACACGCACACACACACTCACACACACACTCACTCACACACACACTCACACACACACACTCACACGCACACTCACACGCACACACTCGCACACACACACGCACACACACACGCACACACACACTCTCACACACACACTCACACACACACTCACACACACACTCACACACTCACACACTCACACACACACTCACACACACTCTCACACACACTCACACATCACACACACTCACACACACACTCACACGCACACCACACACACACACTCACACACACACTCACACACACTCACATCACACACACACCACACACACACTCACACACACTCACACACACTCACACACATCACACACACTCACAAACACACACACACACTCTCACACACACACACTCACACACACACTCACACACACGCACACACACTCGCACACACTCTCACACACACACTCACACACACTCACTCACACACACACACACACACACTCACACACACACTCACACACACTCACACACACACTCACACACACTCTCACACACACTCACTCACACATCACACACACATCACACACACACTCACACACACACTCACACGCACACCACACACACTCACACACACACTCACACACACTCACATCACACACACACACACACTCACACACACACTCACACACACACACTCACACACATCACACACACTCACACACACACTCTCTCACACACACACTCACACACACACACTCCAACACACACACTCACACACACACACACTCACACACACACACATGCATGCACATGCATACAGCACTTGTTTTTCTGTTATTTCAACAATGGGATGAACTGAGTATACTGTTTTCAAACCTGCTTCCTTCACTCAATATTTATCATAAACATTTTCCAAGTCATTAAATATTTTCTCAAACATCTTCCTTAATAGCTGTATTAGTATTGCATTTCATGGTTATACCGTAATTTATGTCCCCAAGTCCTATTATGTTTAGGTTAGTTGTTCTTATTTTTATTTTATTTTTTTTTTAACCTATAAATAACCATGGATGAACACTGTAAATCTTTGCAGACATTTGTGATTATATCCTCAGGATATATTACTTGTAGGGGCATTTCTGGATCAAAAGATATATAAATTCTGAGTTTTTTTGATATATATTGCCGTCATAGAATGTTTACAATAATTTAAGCTTATTCCTTTATTTTGAAATGATTTTAAACAAATGGAAAGTGGCAAGAGCAGCACAGGGAACTTTTCCCTGAACCATGTGAGAGGGCGTGGCAGACGTGTGCCCTGTCACCCTTGAGTATTTCACTGTGTTTTCCTGCAAACAAGGTCATTCTCCTGTACAACTATGGCACAGCCATTGAAGTCAGAAAATTAGTGGATGCATGACTCTTCTTTGATTCCCAGGCTCCCTCTAAGTTTTACCAGGTATCCTACTAATGTCCCTTAGATCAAAACTGTTTAACCCAGGATCATGGGTCGCATTTAGTTGTCCAGTGTCTACTTTAGTCTCTATTCTGGGATGATTTTCTAATTTTTCCTTGGCTTTTGTGAACTTCTGAAGACTGCAGGCTAGTGGTTAAGTGAGGTGGTCCCCAATTTTGGTTTGTCTGATGCTTCTTCGTGATGAGGTTCATGTTATTCACATTTGGCAGGAATCATAGACGCCATGCTATGGTCTCATTTCATCCCATCGTGTGCCGAATGATTAAATTTCATCCCATTATTAGTGAAGTTGACATTGATTACTTGGGTAAGTGGTGTCTACCAGCCTTCTCTGCCATAATGTTACTTTTTTTTTCTCTGTAATTCGTAAGTATTTTGTGAGGAGATATGTAAATATCCTCTCCCTCTTCAAACTTTTACCCGCTAGATTTAGCATATATTGATTTTCTGGGGATGAATAAATTTTAACTAAGGTAGTTGACAAAAATGGTGATTTTCTAATTGCATCATACATCCACACTTACCAGTTGTTTTCCACGTCTAAGAAGGATCATTTCCTTCTCCCTATTTATGAGTATTTATTCATTGATTCCTGTTTTATTCAATGAGTTATGACTCACTGTGTCATTACTTATTTTGATGCTCAAAGGGTTCCATATTTGGCCTGGAGAAGCCCTTCCTACCTGGCTTCTATGTCTTCTGTCGCATCCTCACCGTAGCCCCGAAGTCAGCCGTTTCTCCAAGTGGTCCTTAGACGCCGACATCTGGGCACCGAGCCTGCTCACTGCGCTTGTGTTGCTGCTCTGACGTCCTCTTGGTGGACAGAGCTGGAAGAGATGTGCAGGCG
>NW_007730136.1:204510-205850 GCF_000696425.1 Galeopterus variegatus
CATTTCCTTCTCCCTATTTATGAGTATTTATTCATTGATTCCTGTTTTATTCAATGAGTTATGACTCACTGTGTCATTACTTATTTTGATGCTCAAATGGTTCCATATTTGGCCTGGAGAAGCCCTTCCTACCTGGCTTCTATGTCTTCTGTCGCATCCTCACCGTAGCCCCGAAGTCAGCCGTTTCTCCAAGTGGTCCTTAGACGCCGACATCTGGGCACCGAGCCTGCTCACTGCGCTTGTGTTGCTGCTCTGACGTCCTCTTGGTGGACAGAGCTGGAAGAGATGTGCAGGCGAGTTCTCGGTGAGACTTCTGTCCCAATCCCACACCACAGGGCACACCGGGACTTCTTTCTCATATTTGTAACTCCAGTGTCCTGTCCTCATCAATAAATTTGCTTATCTTATTGCTTATTGTGTGACCCTCTCTCAGCTCCATGCCTGGCTGCCCCCCATCCCCTTAGGGATTGACCCCTCACCTGGCTCCAACTGTAGCCCCGGGGTGGGTGACACTGCTGTCACCATGGCTGCTCCTCCCCACTCAAGTCATGGACTTCCCCAGACATGGCCCCACCTAACGACTATTGTACCGAATTTTTCAGGAAGGAGAAAGAAAAGAAAGGANCATGGCCCCACCTAACGACTATTGTACCGAATTTTTCAGGAAGGAGAAAGAAAAGAAAGGAAGGAGGAAAGAAGAGTGGGCTGTGATTATTCTAAATGAGGGTCATTATTTCAATAAAGAAAAAGGGACAATAATTTTTATTGTACTTTTTGTGTAGTGACACTTTAAAAATTTTTCTTTAGTGAATACGCATTAGTTTAGAAGTAGAAAAAAGTACTTCATTTTGAAACGTGACTAAGATGCAACCTAAAAGAAAAGAATGTGTTGCTGAGGCGTGAGAAAGTGACATCACAAGTTCAGTTCTATCCAAATCCCACGGCCAGCATTAGTGAGGATTTTACAGTGTTTTGTCTACAAAATCAGGAACACATCTACATGTCAATCACATACAGGACAATGAAATTTGTTGTGAAAATTTCCGAAACCTTAATAAAAAGTATAAAATAAACTAGACAAATATGAGAAATCAAGGGAAAATTTAACACTATTTGCATGCCATATTGTTTATTAGAAAAAACCTAGTATTGTATTAATTTAATATGGTGACCGTATACATGATATCTCTATACCATTTAACACCTTTACTATGTTAAAAAATATAAAGAAATAATTCTGCATGGCCACAAACACTATAATAACTTAGACATCAACATTTAAAAAATGTTGGTATGTTATAGGAAGACAGAAACTTAACTGCATTGAGATTTTACAGTGA
>NW_007730137.1:0-14513 GCF_000696425.1 Galeopterus variegatus
ACAGCTCTCAGGATCGCGCCATTTCCTGACACGGGCGCTCCATACCCGTCGCCATTTTTTTTTCTCCAAACACTACACAAGTTTTAGCTGTTACAGCTTCAAAGTCCTTTGTCCACAGATCTAAACTCCAAAAAACTCTGAAAACAAAATTATTTTTCATGACTAATTTGCAAGCACTGAATTTATCAGGAGACTATTTATGGTCTTTCATTATCCCTTTTACTGCAACTATACTTACATTGCTATACAAAAATATTAATCTATTTGATTATGGATCTTACTGGGGGGATGCAATGTTAAATTCAGCATGTAAAACATGTTACCTTTTTATATTCAAAAAATCTACACCTAAAATATATCTGGCTCCAAGAGTTTTGGATAAAGAATGATGTATTATTATGATTTCATCTACATTTTTGCCCTGATATAATATCAGTTCAAATTTTTGAATTTGTTCTTTGTATATTGTATTTGATACATGAGTTGGAAATGATTATTTCTATTTCTGAATCTAGGTCACTCCAGAGGACCCTTCTCACCTTTCACCCATTGTTTCTTCCTTCTTATTCCTGTTCTCTTTATTTCATGCTTCTCCTATCGTTCTATATCAATTAAAAAATGCATTCAGAAATGAATGACAAAAAACCTAACTACAGAGCCTTGGATATTTTTATGCTATGTTAGGAAGTTCAGTGATTGGACATGTAAGGCTGGGACAGTGGCCCATAGTCTCATAATGGCATCAATGTTCCAAGGAAAGAGGCAACCCCAACAGAATTTCACTCACTTCTTATTGTTCTGAACTATTGTTCTGAACTTGTAGCTGCAAAGAAGGTCAGGAAATCTAGTTATATTTTTTAAATTTAAAATTTAAAATTCAAATGAGAAGCAACAAAGAATACGCAGATTAAAATGGATATTAAGTCAGCCAACCTGCAGCATCTGCCACTCTGCCCATAAGTCTAATGACAGGTGGTGGTGGAATTGAGTTAGAAGACACTGTCATCATCAGTGTTTCAAGATAAAGGAAATATGTTTCAACTTTTTTTGTTCCCCATGTTACAATATAACCATTTTAGTATCTCTAGTTGCTTTATGGAATGAATTGAATCTTTAACCTCCTCTCCCAACCATATCGCCAAGCTTTCAGCCTTGTAGCCTTTCCTTCTACCTTTTCCATGCACCAAACTACACACAGAACTCTCATCTTTATCTTACTATAATGAAAGCATGTAGATGAACATCCCCGATTCTGTGATGATATTTATGGAGATGTTTTATACAAGCATGACGAATGAGAGTAAGGGTGTTGGTATACGTATAAGCATGTGTTTTTATTCACTCCTCCGATAAGTCTCAAATTGAAGGAAAAGGTATTATTACCAAGGGAAAAAATGAAATCATAATACTACTCCTTTCCATAATCTCTCCTCTTCCATTTGTATGAACCTTTCTCAGAGAAACTTCATTTTCTAACCAGTTACTCCTCTGATTCTTCCCCAATCTTTTCCTGTGTCGATATCTCCTCAGTACCAAGTAAAAGACTAATAGAACCAATTATTATGGTCCTATTTATGTTTGGAAATTCGGAGAATTGGTGAAATATTTCCTCCAGTTTTTTTCCTTATACTAGGAATTTACAAGTAGTTTATTGGCATGTTACTAAAGCCTACCATAGGTTCACTATCCCGCTTAATTTACAAAGACATATTTTATCCATTTCCACAAGCCTATTTTAAAGAATAGTTGCTTTCATTGAATTTACCACAAAAAGGCATAAATGTTTATGCTGGAAGATTACAGAATACTAACAAATTATTAGCATATATAAACTATCTGATTTTCTTCCTGTGATGATTTTTCTATAGTACTTGTCTGCGTTGAATTTAGCTGCTATTGTGTTGATCAATTATTACTTTTTATAGTTCTCTGGGATAAATTTTCCCTTTACTCTTTGTTAGGCTAAGTAGTTTGTCATCAACAAATTCCTCCCCCTTGATATATTTGGCTTATCCAATCCCAATTATCCCCACAGAAACACCACTGTAACATTTTTCCATACTCAAAACTCAAAATTAGCCATTCATTCTCACTTTTCATGCCTTATTTCATAACAAGTACAAAACCCATAATATGACATCTATTTTTTGCCTCAGTAGCTAACAACCACCATTCAAATATTTCCTCTAATTAAAGAACATTTTCAACGTCACAATAAGTTCTATTCGTGAATATTCAGTAGTTACTATTGTTTATGCTTTTCAGAAAATTCTAACACCTCATAGAATCATGAAGACAAAAAGCATTCCTCTGAAGTCATCTACTCTACATTTTTACCTCTGGAATTAAACTACCTCAGAGTGATTAACTCTCATAACCTTTTACTATGAAACAAAGAAATAAATCTATTTCCAATTCCTATTTGGTTTTTCAGTTCTAAGACTCTGAAAATGTGTGTCAATGAGGATTATTGTCTGCCACTTTATAGCTCTTGGTGTTGGACACTAGTGTCACAGCACTGGACAGTCTAAATGCAATTCTGATGCAATTTTTAAAAGCCTTCTAGGTTTCCTAATGGTGAATTCTGTTAGTGATAACATCACTTTTGGTGTTGGACACTAGTGTCACAGCACTGGACAGTCTAAATGCAATTCTAATGCAATTTTTAAAAGCCTTCTAGGTTTCCTAATGGTGAATTCTGTTAGTGATAACATCACTTTCCTTCTGAAGATAACATCATCAACAGTAGTTGAAAGCGAAGTTATTTTATTGACTCAACCAACTAAATTGATTTTATACAAAGTAATTATTTTACTTGTTTTATCACTTGTTTTTTTTTTTTACATTTTTCATCAATTTTACTTCCATTTTGTTCTCTCAATGTCCCGGGTTGGTTGTTTATGTCTACTCCGACACCACCATTTGTTAACCACCACCATTTGTACATTTTTCATCAATTTTACTTCCATTTTGTTCTCTCAGTGTCCCGGGTTGGTTGTTTATGTCTACTCCGACACCACCATTTGTTAACCACCACCATTTGTATATAAAATGGAGTTATATTATATAGAGAGATTAAGCACTAAAGTCAACACAGAAGGCAAAGATCTCAGAAAGACAAACTTGCTACAAATCTGTTATGAGAGCACCACATTGAAGACTGCTCTGCTGTCTCTCTATAAATCCATCTCATCCAGTTTTTCTCCCAGAGCTGAAAGGATGGCTATCTTATGACAGTAGAATTACAAAACATGGCAAGATTCTCAGTTTACAGAATGAATATAAAACCAAAACTGACTGGGAGATCAGCATATCTCGCCTGCTGTTTCTTGGTGGACATATATACATATTCTCATTGAGTGGAATGTCAGACAGAATTGCCTGCACTATTGAAATTATTATTATTGTTGTTGTTATTTTGAGGTCATATAACTAAATTCAAATAGATTAAATGCACATGTAATGTATCTTCATCATACTTCACTAAAATTGCCTGTATTAAAGTCACCAATGATGTACAACAGGTAATGATTTTGTTCCTGGAACTCTCTGCTACGGTTGGCACTACTGACCACTTTCTCTTTCTATTTATGGACACGATCCTTCCTTGGTTTCCAGAATGCCATTCTTTTCTGATTCATCTGCCAGTTCTGTGCTTACTCTTTTGAGTCATTATGGGTTTCTTTACCTTAAACCAACTCTTAAATATTAGCTTCCTTGGTTCTTTTTTTCCTTAACTTATCTCACTTACTCACAGTGTCACTTGCCATCTTGATTATTCTGATTTCCAAATGTATAATACCTTGAGTTTTTGACTCATGTGTCATATTGTCCACTTACCATGTCCACCTAAATGTCCCACAGAAATTTCAAAACTAAGCACAAGATCTTTGTCACAACATTCTCCCACATTTCTTTTTCTATTAATAGTTCCACAATCTGTTCAGTTTTCCAGAACACTTAGTCATTCTAGATTGCTTTCTTGCCACCAAAACCTGTCTAAAATTAGTTTACCCATTGTCAATCCCACCTCTTGAATATCTCTAAAATCTGTCCTCCTCTCTGTGGCTACTGCTGTAGCTCGAACCAACATTTTTCTTTCTTGGATTATGACAACAGATTCCTCACTTGTCTCCCTGATACCAGTTTTGTTTCTGGTATGCCAGCCAAAATAATGCTACCATGGCAATCTTTTGAAAAGATTTAATATAATACAATTATTATGAATTCAACTGTGTCTCTCCAAAAACCAAATGTTGAAGTCCCAATGCCCAGTACCTCAGAATGTAAATGTATTTGGAAATAGCAGTACTGCAGATGTAATTAATTAAGATGAGATCATACTGGAGAAGTGTGGGCCCCTAATCCATTATGACTGGTGTTCTTTTTAAAAGGGGAAATTTGGACACAGACATGCACACAAGGAGAACACCATGTGAACATAACGTTAGGGATGGGGGTGATGCATCTACAGCCAAGGAGCACCAAGGATTTCCAGCTAACCTCCAGAAACTAGGGGAAAGGCAAGGAACAGATTCTCACAGAAGGACCAACCCTGCTAACACCTTGGTCTCAGATTTCTAGCCTCCAGAACTGTGAGACAACAAATATCTGTGGTTTAATTCACCCAGTTTGTGGTATTTTGTTGTGACAGCTCTGGCAAATCAACAAAACAATCGTATAATATTTCTATACTCAAGACCTTTAAATTGTCTAATGGCATCCATTGCCTGTGGTATCAAACACAAATGTATTACCATATTATATAAGACAGCATAATCTTGGCTATATCTATCCCTTCACTTTTTTTCTCATTGCTTTCCTATTTACTGCACTTTATTTCTATTTTTGTGCTTGGTGGCCTTCTGCCTGAAATAGCTTTTCAACCATCATTCACTGAGTAATTTCAACCTGTCCATTATGGTGCAACTATGGCATCTCATTCTCTGTGAATTATTTCAAGGCAGGGTTAGATTTACATTCTCTCTGTTCCCTTGAAATCCTCTCTCCATCTCTTCTGCCATGCTTGCCAGGATTCTTTTTAACCTTCATTGACTCTCCCTGCCCACCCATTCATCCTTCACACACTGAATTCTTTAAGAGAAGAGATTTTGACTTGTTTATGTGGCACTAGCAGGAGCTAATTATTTTGAATAGATAAATGAGGCCAGGCCATTTGCAATTTTCTTTCTATCCTTTAAGAGAACCTTTCTTTGTCAGCAGGGTGCCTAGAAACTCTATGCATTCTTTTTTATGTTCCTCTACTTTACAGTTAAAAGTCTAAATTATTGTTATAATTTTGCTTTAATCGGATGATATGTTTTCTTCAAAGTTGATATTTATTTACAAGCTAGGGAAAGAACATGTTATAAACACGTTTTTAAAGGACTGTTGGCCAGGATTCACAAATTTTTGAACATTTAATGCAGGAAATTATTAGGCAATGGAATAAAATGAAATGGTTTCACCCTATCAAATGTCTCTCTAACTCAGACCTTTGGTTTAGAGCTTAATATCAAACTGTACCTCATAGCAGTGGGCAATACTTGAAATTTAAAATGAAATTCAATAACCACACAATGTTCTTGGCTAGAAATGCATTGCTGTAGAAGACAATATTGTTGGACGGAAGGGCAAAGAGAAACAAATTATCCAATACAGAATTACATCTAATATTTATTTAGCAAATATTTGTTTTAGCAAATATGTACAACAGTTAATACAGTTCTAGATGTAAGTAATAGAATATTTTCCTTAGAAAGAAATTTAAATAAGATCATAATTTCAGAAAATTTTGACCTCCACTTGCTGAATTTTTCTGTAGTGTGTCTCATCTGACTATTAGATTTTTAATATTCCACTTAGTGTTCAGTCAGGATCATAAAATTTTAAGTCAGAAAGTAAGTAGGGCACAGGTTATCTAGTTAAAATTCCTCACTTTTAGATTAAATGACTGAAGTCACTGTAGGCTAAATAACTTCTCTGAGTTTATATAGCCATCTGGTAAGTGAAGAAATTCTAGAACCCAGATTTTCTAACATCTTAAGAAGTGTTCTTTCTACTTTACTGTATTGCCTCTATAGGAAAAAAAAAATCGATAACAAAAAAATTTAAGAAAATACACTTTACCCTTGGATTACACAATGGACACCAGTGTATCACAAATTATTTATTGTACGTAAAAATATAAGTCCAAGATCATGTATTTTACTCATCTAAAATCATTATTAGCCATAGTAAACAGTGAATATGCATTTGGGAAGTGTGTTTTGGTTGGTTCGTGTCTCTTTAAGAAGTTGTTTAGAGTAGTTTGAACAATAGTTTTCCTTTCTATTAACATCCATGTAAGAAAGCAGAGGCTGTGAAACCATTTCAGTGACCATCCTTGTATAAAACAGTCATTGTGAAATACAACTAGGTGAAGGCATCACTAAAGGATCTGGCATTATGGTGAGATCTAAAAGTTGTTGCCATTCTTTGTTTCTCCGTTGTTCTAATTATCAAATACGAATTTATTTACCTTCAATATTTTGTTGAGGACAGGACCATTTGTATCCCTTGCATGTGGAAGAGTACTTCATGCATAGTACATGGTCGGTATGTATTTGTGCGGTTAAAATGCTTAATGCTGAAGAAAACACATGAGATCCTTTTTAGATTTAGGCAAGGAATAAATTATAAACATAGAGTAAAATAAAAGCTTCCAGCAATTACTATAGAGACCTCTCTGGCAGTGAGTGTACACTTTGGCTCCCTAGAGAATGTATGTCAGTTGTTACATCTGGGGTTTCAGTTTTAAGAAAGATTTGCTACAGTTTTGCCCACTATAGTGCTTCACACTGTGGCCTGTCACTGAAAGTTGTTTGCCTTTTGTTATTTGATTAATAGAATTTCCATAGACTATATCCTTTAAGAAATAAATGTTCAGAATAGTATTGTAATTAGAGTTAGGATTCTTAGATTTTGGTTCCAACTCTGACACCAACAAACTATGTAACTGAAACAAGTTTATTGAACAATCCATTGGGTACAATTGATAAAATGTTTTGATTTTTTTTCCCCAACCTCTGCCCATATCTCCGTTCTTTACTGATTAGTGATAATTTTGGAGAGACCTCTTTGCTTTCTAGTTTTTATGTTGTTTGAAGAGTCCATTTTCATTTCTGAGACTCACTTTTCTATTAAAAAGTTTAGTCCAGTCCAATTTAAACATCAATTCTCATATCACACCAAATAAAGTCTTTCCCTGATTTTCCAAGTTAAGGCCTGGGCCACACTGCTAAAGAAAGGAATGAGGTATGATCTTTTGCTCTTTTACTCTTTCTGCATCTTTCATTCTTTGTTTCTGACTCATTCCCCTGCCTCAAGATCTCTTTTTTTCACTTATATGTTAAGGAAGGATAAGAATGTTCAAGGAAAAAGGCCAAAAGCTTTATATATCCACCTTCTTGACAGGTAGCCACAGGTGACTCCTATGGGCAGGCACCTAAATTTAAATTTAAGCTCTTTTGTGGGATGCACTTGTGGATTCTTTACAGACCTGCATGGAAAACATCTATACTATTCACTATAGTGCTGTTTCTGGGTGGCTATATTTTTTTGTTTGTTTGTTTGTTTTGCTAGATTTTGCAGTGGCAGCAAACAATCTCATTTCTTAGTGGCCTACAGTAACAAAGGCTTATATCTAATTTACATTACATGTCCTTTGCTGGTTGCCGTCATCTTTTGCCCTAGCTTCTTCATTCTAGAACCTGCTGCTGTCATTACAGAAGAAACCACAAGATAGTAACAACTTTAAGAAAGTCTTTATTGAGGTCTATATGCTACTTTTGCTTACATTCCATTGGCAAAGCAAGTCACTAAGAAGCCTGGAGTCAATAAGGCAGTAAGTATGATTCTCCCACAGGTAGGGAAAGAAATATTTTCAACAAATAAAACAACCTTCCACCATGACCCCTTGCACCATAACCCTATCTATCCATCTACAGCTACTGCCCCTGGAAACATACCATAGCCTCTGACTTTTGATTGAGGTACCTTCACACTGACGGGCCATGTTCTTGGGTGGAGTATTTTCAATATGGCTCCAACATGGCTACCTTTAATTACATCTACTTACCCCTAATATTTGTTCATAGCATATATGGCCCTGGAGTCATGCATTATTTTCATGTTAAATAATAGGAAGGCATACTGTTCTGCTGCATGTCTTCTTATCTTATTATTGGGAGCTGCTTTAATTTGATTCACATAGGTAAAATTATCCAGGAATAAGCAAGAATGAGAATGTATGTTCTATCTGCTCTTGAACTCAAGATGTCAATTTCATCCAGGAGCTTTCTTATTGTGATCGACTCAGGTGCACCAATTTCTAGGTTCATCTCATGGTGCACCTAGAAAGTTTTTGATGCTCAGATAACATGCCAGTGTTCCCTACCTGAGGAAATCCTTGGTTTCTTGAGGAATTCTCTTGAATCCTTTCTTGTCTGAGCAGAGGAACAGCTAATCTTCATTTCATTAAAGAGGAAAGAAGGTGAAAAGCTTCCACATCCCCTGCTAGGCTGAAAACTCATTCAATATATAAAAGCATTCTTCATTAAGCTCAAGTCTTCTGTTTATCTGCCTTGGGAGTCATTGTGAGAAGGAGAGTTGAGGTACCAGGTTGGCCACCTCTTCCTAAGCCCTAAAAGTGGTATCTGGCATCTCTTTGGAACTCTTCAGACTATGGAGATTCCTAATACCTATTATCCATAACTTTGGGAATTTAACTGAAATACATACACACACACACACACACACACACAGACACACACACACAGTCTCTCTCTCTCTCTCTCTCCAATATCTTTTTTATATAACCATAAACAAGTCAACCAAGTCAACTAACCTATACAGGACTCAGTTTTCTCATGTGGGAAAGAGGATTGTTTACCATAGAGCACTCTAACCAAATATTATTGAAACCTCTAGGGCAGGTGGGGAGACACTTTGAAGAGGATGTGGGAGGGACACTTTGATATATAAAGCAAACACTATTAGACCTAAAGAGAGAGAGAGAGAGAAAGAGAGAGACAGAGACAGAGAGACCCCCAATACAATAATAGTTGGGGACCTCAACACCCCTCTCTCACAGTAGACAGATCCTCTAGGCAACAAATCAATAGGGAAATACAAGATTTAAACTACACTCTAGACTAATTGGAATTGGCAGACATCTACAGAACATTTCATTCAACAACTCCCTTTTCATCAGCATATAGAAATTCTCAAGGATAGATTACATGTTAAGCCACAAATCAAGTCCCAACAAATTTTAAAAAATCAAAATTATTTCAAGTATATTTTCAGATCACAACAGATTGAAACTAGAAATCAATAATAAGCAAAACTTTGGAAACCCTACAAATAAATGAAAATTAAACAACATGCTCCTGAATGACATGGGTTAAAGAAGAAATAAAACAGGAAATGAAAAAGTTTCTTGAAACTAATGAAAATAAGGAAACACCATAGCAAATCCTATGGGCTACTGCAAAAACTGTATAACAGGGAAGTTTATTGTGATAAATGCTTACATTGAAAGAATAGAAAGACTCCAAATAAACCTATAGCTAGATATCAAAGAACAAGAAAGACAAGAAAAATCCAACCCCAAAATTACTAGATAGAAATAATTAAGATCAGAGCAAAACTAAATGAATCAGAGACCAAAAACATGATACAAAAGATCAACAAAATAAAAAGTTGGGTGTTTTTTTTTTTTTTTGAGAAGATAAACAAAATAGACAAATCATTAGCTGGTCTAACTAAAAAAGAAGAGGGAAGACTCAAATAACAAATATCAGAAATGAAAAAGGATACATTACGACTGATACCACAAAAATTCAAAGAATCATGAGAAACTATTATGAACAACTTTATGCCAACAAATTTGAAAACCTGGAGGAAAGGGACAATAATGAGCAATGAGATTGAAGCAGTAATCTGCAGTCTCCCAATAAAGAATAGCCCAGGACCAGACGGCTTCAATGTTGAATTCTACCAAACCTTTAAGCAAGAATTAATACCAATCCTTTTCAAACCATTCCAAAACATTGAAACAGAGGCCATTCTTCCAAACTCATTCTATGAAATCAGCATCATACTGATACCAAAATCAGACCAAGACACAACCAAAAAAGAGAACTATAGGCCAATATCCTTGCTGAACATAGATGAGAAAAATTTTGCCAGAATATCAGCAAACAATACAAAAGTGCATCAAAAAGATTATACACCATGATCAAGTGGGATTCACCCCAGGGATGCAAGGATGGTTCCACAGACACAAATCATTAAATGTGATACACCACATTGACAAAGTCAATGACAAAATCTATATGATCATCTTAGTAGATGCAGAAAAAGCAACTGAAAAAACTCAACACCACTTCATGATAAAGACTCTCAATGAAGTAGGTATAGAAAGAAAGTATCTCAACACAACACAAGTCACATATGAAAAACCACTGCCAATATCATTCTGCATGGGGAAAAGCTGAAAGCTTTTCATTTAAGAACAGGAACAGGACAAGGTACCCCCTCTTGTCATTCCTATTTAATATAGTATTGGAAGTACTAGCCAGAGCAATCAGGCAAGACAAAGAAATAAATGGCATCCAAATTGGAAAATACAAGTCTTACTGTCCCTGTTTGCAGAGGACATGATCCTACAAACAGAAACTCTAAAAACTCTACCAAAAAACTCCTAGAGCTGATAAATGGATTCAGCATAGTTGCAGGATACAAAATCAGTATACAAAAATGATTTGAGTTTTTACACTCCAACAATGAACTAGGAAAAAAGAAATCAAGAAAGGAAGCCCATTTACAATAGCTACCAATAAAATAAAATACTTAGTAATAAATTTAACCAAGAAAGTGAAAGATTTCTACAGTAAGAACTACAAGTCACTGATGAAAGAGTCTAAAGAGGACACAAAAAATGGAAATAAATTCCATGTTCATGGATTGGAAGAATTAATTTTATTAAAATGTCTTTACTACACAAGGCTATCTACAGATTCAATGTAATCCCCATCAAAATACCAATGACATTATTCTTCACAGAAATAGAAAAATAAAACCCTAACATTCATTTGGAACAATAAAAGATCCCAAATAGCCAATGCAATTCTGAGCAAATAATAATAATAATAATAAAGCTGGAGGCATTACACTACCTGACTTCAAATTATACTATAAAGCTATTGTAACCAAAACAGCATGGTACTGGCATAAAAACAGACACACAGACCAATGGAACAGAATAGAGAACACAGAAATTAATCCACGTAGTTACAGCCAACTGATCTTTGACAAAGGCACCGAGAACATACATTGAGGACAGGACAGCCTCTTCAATAAATGGTGTTGGGAAAACTGGATATCCATATGTAGAAGAATGAAATTAAACCTGTACCTCTTGCCATATACCAAAATCAACTCAAAATGGATTAAAGACTTAAATATAATACCTGAAACCATAAAAGTCCTAGAATAAAACACTTCAAGGTATAGGATTGGGCAAAGACTTTATGAATAAGACCTCAAAAGCACAGGCAGCAAAAGAAAAAATAAACAAATGGGATTATATCACACTAAGAAGCTTCTGCATAGCAAAGGAAACAATCAACAGCATGAAAAGACAACCTACAGAATAGAAGAAAATATACAAACTATGCCTCTGACAAGGTTTAATATCCAGAATATACAAGGAACCCAAACAACTTAACAGTAGAAAAACAAATAATCTTATTTAAAAATGGGCAAAGGAACTGAATAGACATTTCTCAAGGGAAGACATACAACTGGCCAACAGGCATATGAAAAAGTTTTCAACATGAATAATCATCAGGGAAATGCAAATTAAACCACATTGATATATCATCTCACCCCAGTTAGACTGGCTATTATCAAAAAGACAGAGAATGACAAATGCTGGTGAGGATGTGTAGAAAGGGGAACATTTCTACACTGTTGGTGGGACTTTAAATTAGTATAGCCTAGCCTGGCTGGTTAGCTCAATCAGTTACAACATGTTGTTATAACACCAGGGTCAAGGGTTCAGATCCCCATACCAGCCAGCTGCCAACAACAACAAAAATTAATACAGCCTTTATGAAAAATAGTGTGGAGATTTCTCAAGCAGCTATAGATAGAACTACCATATGATCCAGAAAACCCACTGCTGGGTATATACCCAAAGGAATGGAAATCATGTTGAAGGGAAACTTGCACTCCTATTATTTATCACAGCTCTGTATACAATAGCCAAGATATGGAACCAACCTAAATGTCCATCGATGGATGGCTGTATAAAGAAAATGTGGTATATATAAACAATGGAATACTACTCAGCCATAAAAAATAACGAAATCTGCCATTTACAGCAACATGGATGAGCTTGGAGAAAATTATGTTAAGTAAAACAAGCCAAGCACAGAAAGAAATACCACATGTCCTCATTCATAAGTGGGAGCTAAAAAATAAATAAGAAAGAAACAAACCAAAAAAAAAAAAAAGAAACAAACAAACAACAAACACAATAATACCTTGAACTTTCAGAAAGAGAGAAAAATAGCTGTGGTTATGGGGCGGGGGGAAAAGGAGGCAGATTAGGGAGAAATTGTTTAATGGACATAAAGAAAGAATACGTTTTGTAGTGATGAATATGACAACTATCCTGATTTGATCACCACATATTGTACACAAACACTGATAGTCAACTCTGTACCTCACAAATATGTATAATCAATTGTTTTGATTAAAAAAAATAAAGTACAATGTTTTCTCACTATCAAAAAAGAAAAAGAAAGGTAATTCAGTTGGTTTAAAAATAAATAAATAAATTCATACAGGAAGTCCAGAGGTGAGAAGGCACTAAGACCCCCCAAAAGAACTTCACGCCCTACTTTATGGTCATGTAGCTTTCCTTGGGAGAAGTTGGTGTAATTGGCATAAAGATTCTGTTAATCTTCTTTTCAGAAGTAATCACAAATTATGTTGATAAATGCAAGATAATAAACACTTTGGAGAAATTAAAAGACCAAAATTCATGGATTTTTATCCTTTGAAATATTGAAGAAGAAAACGACTTCCTGGATAACATAGAAAAGCAGCCTAAGCAAGAAATAGTAATGCAACAAGTTTTGAGAAGGCAGAAGGAAATCAAACCAAATCAAGTACAACGAATGGAAGAATATTACAGAAAGGAAGATGGGAAATTCCATTTGATCCATTGGAGGGATCTTTTGGGTAGAAATATATAATTTCTGGGAAAAAAGCAACATGCCCTATTTTTTCTTAAAGACAGAAGGGTCTTCTAGGGAGAAGAAACATGAAGAATTTAGTTATTGATCTGCAAAGAGGAAATAGAATGCAGATGGCCATTTGTAGAAATTACAGTCAGTAGCTGTTCTCTCTTCCTGAAACAAATACCTTTATCTTGATGGAGAATTGGCTGGGACTTGTCAATTTCCTGCCTTAGCATGGTACCTGGAACAAGGTAGTCAGTCAATAAATGTAGTTTAAAGATGAGTAAATAAATTGTTGAATCCTATGTCTCACCCTCACTTATGTTGAGTGAGGCTAAATGATATAAGCAGAAACATTGGGGAATAGCTCTAGGAATTATGAAGCCCCAAGCAGGAAACTAAAGAATTTGTTGGTAGAGTAGACTTATCCAAGTTCCTATTCTAGAGTTGGTGATTTTGTAGATAGAAGACTAGAAAAATAATGGTTAGCTAAATAAATACAGAGCAGGATCTGGTTGCTGTACCAGGGATTATTCTGCCAGATTGATGAACACCTGGAGTACATTGCACAGAATCATCTGGAATCCTTCCAGATTAATTGTATAAAATCAAAATCTAGAGGGAAGGAGAACATTGTTAGATAAAACTATAAAACTAGATATAATGAAGTACATTAGCCATTACAATAGAACAAGTTATGCAAGTGGTACAGGCAAAAGAATTCATAGTTAAAAATGACTAAAAAGAAGTTCAAGAAAACTACTGTGTACTCAAAGCCCAGAACATCAACATTTGGAGTATAATTCAAAATAGTAAAACATTACGATTTGTTATTTGAAACTCATGATCACAACAATGAAAATTTGTACTTTGTTCAAGTAAAGATTTGGAAGAAGGTTTAGATAGGTTCTACATATCGTGAAAATATAAGCTTGTGTGAAATCCTTCAATTCTGCTGTTGATAGCATAAAAGTAAACATCTCAATGAAGATAAAAGAAGAAATAAAGCAAAGTGAAATGGTAGAGGGCCGGCCCGGTGGCACACTGCTACACTGAGCCGCTTGGGAGCGTGGCGGCGCTCCCGCCGAGGGTTCGGATCCCACATACAGACCGGTTCCCGCTCACTGGCTGACTGAGGGTTGTGATCCCGTTGCCGGTCCCGGTCGGGTACGGGCGCGACACTGAGGGTTGCGATCCATTGCTGGACAAGAAAAAAGA
>NW_007730137.1:15120-50836 GCF_000696425.1 Galeopterus variegatus
GTTCCTGCTCACTGGCTGACCGAGGGTTGTGATCCCGTTGCCGGTCCCGGTCGGGTACGGGCGCGACACTGAGGGTTGCGATCCATTGCTGGACAAGAAAAAAGACAAAAAAAAAAAAAAAAAAAGTGAAATGGTAGAGAATATTCTATAGCTTAGTTACTCAAAGTTCTTGTTCCTGCTCTTAGAACTAAAGTGAGTTGAGACCTTGGAATTGTGCCTAGAGATAGCCCCAAAGTAGGGGTTCCAGGCTAGGTCAAACTAGGAATAGTGTTTACCTAAGGAATTAAAGGCCTTGTAGATGGAGGGAGAAACTGGATGTTAGTTGAAAGGAAAACGGTACTGAATGGAAGATTTAAAGATCAAGACAAGACAGAAAATAGGAGTGGTCAGAAGCCGGAAAGATTAACTGTGAGCTAGTATGTTATGGAAAAGTTTGTGACAAGCAATTCATGATTAAAGCAATAGACAGAGAGCAGGAGAGTGTTTGGATTACCTCCTGGAGGATGTTTAGTGCGGGAGAGGTGGGTGTGGACAGCAATGTTGACAGGTGGTAGCAGCGGCAGCTTAAAGGAATCAGAGAGTGCAGACCTGGAAGGGAAGACAAAAATAATGGTGTTGGAAATTTTCAGATTCTTTTTTGTACTCTGTTAATTCCATCATGAGAAAAGTCAGTTTGACATAATCATGTAAAGCACAAATTTTAGAATCAAATAAGCTTAATATAAAACCTGGTTCTGCAGGGCTCTGTGGCCTTGAACAAGAAATGAATCTCTACATTGGCCTCAAATGCCGTATCTGTAAAATGGGAATTATAATATTACATTACCGTGATATAAGGAAGATTAAAGAGATGGACAAATTTAAAGAGTTCTACCTTGAGCATAGTAATCACTATATAAATGTTAGTTTACTCGTCATTAACAGTAAGTTAAAATTAAATTATTTGATAAGATTTTTGTATACCTTGAAGTAAATTGTTTTCTACCAGAAGTCCATAAACCTGACTGGCAAAGAGGACTTCATTGAAGGAGTAGAAATGGGAGGATCTTTGGAGAAAGTGATTCTGATCTGTCATCTTAAAACAGTGCTCCTCTTATTCAACGTGCTTTTTATTTATTTATTTTTTTGTCCTTTTTGAGACGGGCCATACCACGCTCAGCCAGTGAGCGCACCGGCCATCCCTATATGGGATCCGAACCCACAGTGGGAGTGCTACTGCGCTCCCAGCGCCACACTCTCCCGAGTGCGCCACAGGCTCGGCCCCATTCAACGTGCTTTTTAAAGCACCTGGATGTCTTTTTACTATGCTCATTTTTATTCAGCTGGCCTAGCATGGGAGCCTAAGACTCTACATTTATAACAAGTTTTCGGGTGATGTTGAGCCTGCTGGTCCATGGACCACACTTTGAGTAGAAAGGCCATAGAATACTTGAAACTGAGTAAAGAAAACATGGCAGGGAGTCAAACACATAATATGGGTTTCAGGAAGGCAAATTCCAGGGGCGGCAGAAAGACTGGAGATGTTTTTGGATCGAGGCCTAAAAAGAAGATGGCTCAAATCTAAAACCAATGATATAAGGCACAGTTTTCAAAAATGAATTTTGGCTCTGTAAACTCAAATAATTCTGAAGGGGATTTCCATATAGCTGCAAGGATCAATTACATGAAATAATAACATGTACAGAAAATGGAAGAGAGGGAAATAACCAAGGAAGAAGGGAAGAGTGATGCAGGCCTAAAAGAATAATATTAGTAAGTTGATAAATTTTAGAATATGTTTCTTAAGGCACCTAAAATTACTTTTTAAAGACATGTTTATATCAACAAGAACACAATGACATAGGCCCTCTATAAACAGATTAATCTCTCAACATATGATGTGAACCCTAAATTCATCATTTTTTACTTGTTTCTGACCATGATTAACACTCTGAAAAGTAGAGAATAAAAACTGATATAAAGGACAATAAGCTGATTAGTGATAGGAATAGGTGGTATAACACACAATTTCTCTCAATGCATTCAAATGTTCCATGCTAATGAGAGATTGCTGAACAAAGTCTGTGAAACCACAACATAAAAGTTCTAGAATACCTTAAAAGACCAAAAGTTGTCTTATTTGTTTTAATAGTGGTTTCCATGAAGCATTGTCTAATAAACTTAATGCTAAACCTTGAGAAATATTTTTAAAAGATAATTAATAAACACAAAATATTTTTCTAATATTTTTCTCTTTTGTCCAATGGACTCCTATTCATTCTTAAAGAACCTATCCAAATATAATTTCCTTAAAGTAATTTCTCATTCTCTCGGATAAAATTAGTTACATTCCTTATGTTCCCATTAATCTTAGAGTAAACTTAAATCACTATACTTACAATAGCACATTTTGGTTTTTTTATCCTCATGTCTATTTTCTAACTTCATAGGTGCAGTGGATTGAATGGTCCCCAAAGTCATTTAACAACAACAAAAAAAGCTTAATCTCCATTGTAATTCTTGAGGCTGTTAAATCCTATTATGGTAATTGAAAGGTGGGGCCTTTCAAGATTCTGAGGACCATGCCTAATGAATGGATTAATAATGAGGTCATGCACGTGACTCTGAGGGCTTTAAAAGGAGAGCACGTGAAGATCTTTTTCTCTCTGCTACACCATTTTCTGCCATGTGAGATCCCTGCATTGCTGTGAAGCCACCACCAAAGAAGACCCTCACCAGACATATTCCCTGGACTTTGCATTTCCCAGCTTCCAAAACTGTAAGCAATAAATTTTATTTTCTTATAAATAATCCAATTCCAGGTATTTTGTTATAAGCAACAGAAACAGACTAATACAATAGGGAATGGATTATTTTTATTATTATAATCCTTATGTTCAGCACAGTACATATTTAATAGAGGTTTTAAAATTGGAGTCCACACACATAGAACATATACATACATAGAACATAACTCAATCATAGGTTGCACTTATCTAATGTAGTATCTAGAATAACAGAAATGTAAGTCTTAGTCAATTGTGTGATGCACAAACTATGTCAAAAATATAAACTTTAGATAATGCAGTATAGCCCAGTCATTAGCATACAGTTTACAGCCCAGACTACCTGAATTCAAATGCCAGTACTAGGGCAAATTGTTTAACCTCTCTTGCTCTTAGTTTCAATGTAGATAATAACAGTACTACTGCATAACACTGCTAGAATGATTAAATGAAATGATATAAATGAAACACTTAAAACAGTGGCTAGCACGTAACAAGCACTAGATGTTAGCTATTGTCATTATTATTATGTTATTATTAACTGTTCTAGGTACTGCCCTTTAAAAGCGCCATTGATAAACAACCCAGTCCAGAGAGAAGTGACCAAGAGAGTAAAAGAATCAAAATCATTTCATAAGGAAAGCTAATATATCTCTAGCTGTTTAGGCTTAAACTGAGATTTGAGAAAAGTGGAAGGAATGAGACACGGGATAGCTGTCTTCAAAAGTGAGAGAATGGGTACCCTTGATGTAGAACATTCAAAAGGACAAAGATTGGAAACCACATGGAAGAAGAATTAGGTTCAAATAAAGGAAACTTTTCTCATAAAAAATAGAGTGGGATACCTCTGGAGATATTTAAGCAGGATTTAGAGAACCTGTTATGGATGATAAGTATGGGATCTAATCATTGAATGGTAGTAAGGGTTGGGCTAGCTGATGGGTCTATATGCTTGAATATCTTAATAGATATCATCCCATTTTAACTATCTTCAACAGTAATAACAAAACTGAGTAAGGAAGGGAAGAGACATTTTCTTCACAAAAACTTCACAATTGGTATATAGAATTTATTCCACATTTTCAAGCATTGATCATACAAAGAGTAGAAGATTGATTAATGGGTTGATTGATAAAACATAACATTAGATCATTCAAGTTTATTATGGATAAAGTAGTTAACAAATCTTAACTGGGCAATAAGCCATGTTATATATTCCAAGTAGGTTTTATAGTCAGCAAATATTTTGCTCACTGTCGGAAATATGAGAATGTTTTAGAAATTATGATTATCCCCTAACTACTCAGAATGTTGTAGTATTATGAACTCTCTCCTTTGTTTTTTCTTTCATCAGAATATATGCTTATGAGAGCAAACTCTCTTTTTGCTTAGAATAATACTTGAAATATAATTGGTGCTCGATAAATATGATTTGAATAAATGAATTAAAAAGTTAATGAATTAACAAGTGGTAGTGGACGGAACAGGGAGAAGGATAGCTCATGAAAACTGCTTTTCTTTAAGTTCACCAGATGTATCAAATTTTTTAAAAAGTGCTTATAGGAAAAATATATATATATTGTTAATCTGATATTCAAATTTAACTCAGCACCCGGTATTTTATCTGGCAACTCTGCCCATACGGTGAAAAAAAAGAAAAAGAAAAAACCTAAGAGCAAAAAGTATGTAAAATCATCAATATTTACCGATAATAAAGGAAGAAATAAATTTTCTCCCAAGACTATGTTGATAGAGGTAAAGAAATCACAATAAATGTGTTTAGAAAATGAAACAAAACTTAAAAAAATCAAAAAGCATAAAGGCAAATCCCCTTTAAAAACACAGTTTAGTTTTTAAAGATCTTGCTAGACTTAGAGATGTTATGACCTATCCCATCATGTGTATGTGGGTGTGTTTTGGGATAAACCCGAAAACAGCTTTTAAGTGTTTTCTATACTTTGTCCTTTTCTACTTGGAGGTCATCAGGGGTGAGTTGTTGCTGTTGGTTGCAATCCCAGTTTTTCACTTTGGGCCTCATAGTGAAATCTTAGTAGAATTATGACATTAAAAGTAAAATAAACATTGATTCCCAGTGCCAAAACATCAAACAGGAATTATTTTGTTCACTGACACCGAGAACAAGGACTTGACAATTTTCTAATTAGTAAGCAAACTCTCCTAGACTGGCAAACTCTTACTACAATACTCAATTTAGCAATTAGCAAGAGTGAAAAAAAAAATATTTGTGAGATTACAAGTCTCCCTAATGATATCATAAACCTCAGGGATATTAAGAACATATCTAAATTGTCCACCTTTTATCTATCTGGAGTTTAACATGTATTGTGGTATATACTAGGTACTCAGTTATTCATTGAATAAATCAAATTTTAGGACATGAAACAAATAGAACTGACACCATCTTCTTTTTTAGTTGACTTCTCTTCAGTATGTTTTTCTGTTCTCTCATACCCCCTAAATATGTACTGAATGAATAAATTAATGAAATTCTTATACCACAGTTATTCATTGAATAAATCAAATTTTAGGACATGAAACAAATAGAACTGACACCATCTTCCTCAGTTATTCATTGAATAAATCAAATTTTAGGACATGAAACAAATAGAACTGACACCATCTTCTTTTTTAGTTGACTTCTCTTCAGTATGTTTTTCTGTTCTCTCATACCCCCTAAATATGTACTGAATGAATAAATTAATGAAATTCTGGTGCCTCAGTATCTTTATCTGTGAAATAGATATAATAATATACCTATCCCATAGTGTTCTTATGAAGATTAAGTGAGCTAACACAAGTAAAGTGCTTGGAATAGTCCCTGCCACATAGGAAATATTATACATTATCATCATTATCATCATCATCAATATTGCCAGCGACAGCAGCAGTATTTTTCATAGTTAGGCCTATTTTTCAGTGAGAGTTTCAGACTGGAGTTTTTTTGTCCTTATATCACTCCTCCAGTCAGAGCCTGGCCTCAGGCTGAATGGACACTTCTTTGGAGTTTTTCTAGAAGAGCCTAGACTAAAAAGTTTTCTTGCAAAGCAATGTTGCCACCTCCCCTGCTTTGTATTTGGTTTTTCTCCTCCCACTCCCTACTTCTTTAGAATCCTCTCCTGAACATTGTGAAATAGTCTAAACCTGTAACTGTGCTGTCGAGTCCCCCAATTTTCCCCTTTTATTCTAAAATCCTATCGTGATGTCATTGTCTCAGCTGTTTTTGGTCAAACTACCTCAGTTGAAAATGGAGAATGATCCCACAAACTGGCTTTTACAGGCTAGATGTGCTCAGCACAGAATAACATGTTTTATGCTATGTTGACTAACAGTTATATCAGAACTCTCTATCATCTATTGCTTAAATAGACTCAGATTAACAGACCCAGATTAAATGTTCAATATATGTTATAGCTTGGAATATCTAGTTTACTAAGCTAGTTAATATTCTTTCTCTCAAGTTCTCTTAGACCAAAATTATATTAATAATTGTAACTAACATAAACACTGCTAAACAACATTAATCTGTGGTTATTATATGAACTTGCTAAAATCTCCTTCCCTCATATAGCCAGAATTGCCCTCCTGAATTATCTTGGATAACGGTTGTAGATGAGAGATTATTTCCATTGAGATTTCTTGCTACAGCAACACAACTTTCTGATGAGATCGTGTTCCAAACCTGCCAGAAACTAGTGCTCTGTTCTCTCCTTGCTGCCTCCTGGAATCCGGGGATAATGAGCCACCTCAATTCACCAGCTTCACTTAATTCACTTACCCTTTGTTTCACAAAGTCTTGTTTCTTACAATGAATATGTAAACATATGTAAATAACTTTTTAAATGTTTTTCAGTGCTAATAAAATTTTTCCTATTACACAAATATATAACTGAATGCATCTCTTACCTCTTTTTTAGTTATCCATACTCTAGATAACCTAACCCAGTGGCTCTCAACCTTGGCTCTGCAAGATTTTAAAAATACACATGTCCCACCTTACTCCTGGTAAAGTGAATGGAAACTTTCTATGGGTGAAAACCAGACATTAAATTTTTAAATAAGCTTTATAAGATATTCTGATGCTCACCTGTGAGATTCTTCCAATTTCTTCCTAATTGATAAATAATTCATAAAAGTAGTAATGTTATCATTGTTTTATTACAGGCTGAAAATACGTCTTGACATGTACTTATATAGACAATAATGAATAAAGCCAATATCCATAAATGAGAAAGATGCATATACCAGTCTTATTTCTCTATATCCTAGCACATCATCTTGTAACTGGGAACATCTCCTTCTTGGAAAGTTTTGGTTTCTGGTGAGGAATGGCAGAATTGCAATGTTGGAAAATTGCCTGCAGTACTCTTTAAAATGCCCTCTACATGAATGACGTTAGAGTTCTTTGCTCTTCAAAGGCCTTTTTTTTTTTTTTTTTTGCCTATGAATTCTTGTTGAAAAGGGCCAATTAAATGTAGAGTTACATTATGTAAATGAAGTGTTTCTTTGAATGAATTATTAGTAATAATTTGCAATGTGATGAAAAGATGTATTCATTTGAATTTTAATGATTGGTTTTTACTTATACACTTTTAAAATAACTTGCAGCTTAAGGAAAATAGAATATATAACTCTACTATAAAAAGTTTTTCTTAATCCCAAACATATTGTATACATTTAAAATAATGCTAGACAGAAGATACCATATCATGATGCTTCAATTATCTATTTTAATATTAATAAAAATTCAGACGATTTGCTAATCAATATGCATCATGATTAAATAAATTCCCAGGTAGTTTTGGAGCCAAACTTTCAGAAGAATCTTAGTGGAGAGGTAAATATTTTTTCATGGAAAAGGCTGTACTTCTAGGTTTAAATAACTGTGACTTGGTCTCTGAGTCACATAATGTATATTAATATCTATACACCATAATGATGCCTTAAAATGGAATGTGGTCTATTGCTTCCTAATATCTATTCGAATATAAGCTAATAACTCAATTATTCATGAGCCTATTTTCCAGTTTATGAATTATTTATTTCCTTTGTTTTGAAGAGGTTATAGCTGCCAGGGCCAAGAGAATAGTAAAGCTCCAGAACCTGATGATAGTGTTCGTGAGATATTTATGCATGAAAGGGAGTCACTGGATACAAAACCAAATAGATTTTAAATTAATGAAGAGCCAAAGCAAAATGCTTCAAAATTTTACACCCATTCTGTATGAATTATTGAACAACAGCATAAAATGAACCCTTCAAGAATTCCCATTTGCTTTTAGTTGGAAATGAAATACAACAGATAAGACTTTTGCCAACATTAGATCTACGAAAGGAGCTGATATCAAGAATTATAGCCACATTTATTTGATACCTTTAGCAACCTAAACCAGAGCCTGACTGCCACTGGTTGGGCTTGGCTGCCCTGATCTCACTGAATTTAAGGATGATTTAAGTTTTTCCAAATGGAGTATTCTATTTGGCCTTTCCCCCATGGATTAAATTGGGGCATAAGCAATAGATTTAATGGAATTTAACCCACTCACTATACAATAAATAATTTGGAACTTGGCATCAAAATAAGTTTCTGAAATCTGAGGAACTCTTCTAATATTAATTTAAAAATAGTGACCAAACCACTAACCATAGCCACCACTAACTATCATCAAAATAAAATTTGTTGCTTTATAGATAGAAGGCAGTGCTATAGGTAAATGTTATTAACAACAAATACTAACCTGACCTAAAACTTCTGTGATCAATGTTCAGCTGAAAGCTATCATTAACTCAGCTCTTTTGAGTGTTGGAAAGTTTTCAGATAGATTTTAATGTCAAAATGGTAACAAATGGTCTAATGAAGAAGCTGTGAGATTTCTACCTACCCAAGATTTTACGTATTTTTTATTAAGCTATTTTATCAATATCCCTCTGAGTCCCATTAAACATTAAGAAGAAGGATTTATAACCACATATGCCTAAGGAAAATGTTTTTTCTACTATACAGTAGAATTAGCACATTATTTATTGCAATACAATTCCATTAGACTTAATTTATGTAATGGATGGGGAATAAACTAATAGCTAATAGAATCCTGTTTTGGAACACACAACACCTGCATCATCATCAGAAAACCAAGATCTTTATGGTACCAATTTACTTTAAACTATCTTGAATCCCTTATATTTTAATTTATTTCACCTGAGATATTTACTTGTGAGCGATATGCTTTTCTACCTCACAGAAAGCATTCTTCTGTGGAAACAATAGTAAAATGGCAATAAATGGCTCATGAGATGGGAAGAACTCAAAAACAGGTCACTTACCAGTCATCTATAACAAATTTTATTGCTTGGACCAACTTAAGCCTAGAAAACATCTGTGACAATTGTCCAACGTAGGCTGGTATATTCATAAAACACTTGATTTTTAAAATGCTTATTCTGGCAATACTTCTTTTAAAGTTGGTGAGCTGAAATCAGAGATGGGTTTTGCCTCTTTATAATTCTATTACTCAGCAAAAGTATTATTTAAAATGAAGAGTTAGCTATTATTTAAAAAAATAACTTTGGCAATAAAATGTCAATGACATCATTGCCCAAATCAAACAATTGCCAAAGTTCTCTGGACATTGTTACTGGAGAATTTAAGTAAAAAATGTTGTGATTATAAAGGCAAAAGTGTTCTTTCTCCTAAACTTCAAAAACAGTGAACATAAACATATATGGGAAGGGACAGGGATTACGGATTGTTAGGATAACTTAGAAGCATCAAATAAAAAATTAAGAAATACATAAACTAACAAGCTGGTTAAGTATTAACAAGAATCTACTAACATGCATTTCAAGACTCCTAAACCATCACAGTATCATCTGTCCGCTCTTCTAACTCTTAAAGAAAAGAGAATTTGTTTTTATCATTCAGATTCTTCTTGAAGTCCTGCCTTTTGGAAAGATCTGAATCAATGCTTTCCTAAGGGCTGCCCTGCCTGGATTCAGATGTGCTCCTCATGAACTGCCAAATTAATTTCCCAGCCTTTATGTTCTTATTCTCAGTCCCTCCACCCAGAGTCACAATACATATTTGATGACAATACTTTATGGTCTAGAATTCAGGGATCATGAACTCAAAAGCCATCAGCAGCAGGACCTAAGATGAACTGCAAAGTAGATACCTATCCCAAAATATCCAAATTCAAGTTATTAACAAACAATAACAACAAAAACACAGAGCTAGCCCAGCAAGATAGGTTAGAAGGCTGGCTTCAGCCCAACAGCAGCCATACTGAAATTTTAGTCTAGATCAGTGGTTCTCAATACCAGGTGCGTGTTAGAGTCACCACATGGACGAAAACAAAATACAGTTGTACATACCCAGGCCCTTCCCCCAGAAATTTGGCTCAAATGGCCTGAGGTAGGGCTCAGCATTGGTATCTTTTAACAAGTTCCCTAAGTGATACTAATGCCTAAATTGAGAACCTCTGGTCTAAAGACATAGATTTTATTGTATCACAGGAAGAGTATTTATGTTTTTCTGTTTAGATCTTAATTTCTATAGGTCAGGAACAAGCTGGAAATTTACATATTTACAGTAAAGCCAATCATTGAGCTGTTTTTCAAAGGCCAGTGAGAGGTTTCCCTACTCTGTCTGCAGTCACACATTTGTCAGATAGTTAGTCAAGGTTAGATACAAACAGCCATTTTAGAGCATAATCTCTGTAACTACATCTATTAGCCAGGGTTCTTTAAAGAAGTAGAACCAATGGGATATGTGTGTGAATGTGAGTATACCGACATGCGTGGGGTTCTTTTAATAAATTGGCTCATGTGATTGTGAAGTCTGGCAAGTCCAAAAACTGCAAGCAAGGTAGGTCAGCAGGCTGGAGACCCAGCAGGCTTGGAAAAGCTGATATTGCAGCTTTAGTTCAAAGTCAGTCTGGAGGCAGAATTCCCTCTTCCCCAAGGACTGCCTTCTTTTTTCTCTTACAGCCTTCAACTGATAAGACATCTATTAGCCAGGGTTCTTTAAAGAAGTAGAACCAATGGGATATGTGTGTGAGTGTGAGTATACCGACATGCGTGGGGTTCTTTTAATAAATTGGCTCATGTGATTGTGAAGTCTGGCAAGTCCAAAAACTGCAAGCAAGGTAGGCCAGCAGGCTGGAGACCCAGCAGGCTGGGAAAAGCTGATATTGCAGCTTTAGTTCAAAGTCAGTCTGGAGTCAGAATTCCCTCTTCCCCAAGGACTGCCTTCTTTTTTCTCTTACAGCCTTCAACTGATAAGACAAGGCCCACCCACACTATGTAAAGTAATCTACTTTACCCATATCATACTAATTTAAATGTTAATCTCATCTAAAAAAAAAAAAATACTGTCACAGCAACATTTATACTGCTGTTTGACCAAATATTTGAGTACCATGGTCTAGCCAAGTTGACACACAAAATTAAGCATCAGAAGAATCGTGGCACTGAAGAACTTGGTTGGTCATATTCTTTGCCTTCTCTTCTTTCCATTTGCTAAATTAATGTTCACCTCAAAGTGATTAACTTATTTATTTTAAAGGGCTCAGGAGCTAAAAATAACTTAAATAACTTGCATTAGAAGGTATGATATTTGGAAGTTTGCTTATACTAATGTGGCAGTTTTAAAAAACAGCTATAGTTTATTTGAAACTCCTCTCATCCAGAGGTAGAATTTATGTCTCCTTTCTTTGAATCTGTGAAGTCTTGTAACTGCATCAAATAATAGGGTACAGCAGAAGTGATGTTATGTAACTTCCAACACTGGGTCATAAAAGGTATTTATGTCTCCTTTCTTTGAATCTGTGAAGTCTTGTAACTGCGTCAAATAATAGGGTACAGCAGAAGTGATGTTATGTAACTTCCAACACTGGGTCATAAAAGGTTTTGCAACTTCTTCCAGCTTTTCTTGGAATGATCACACTGAGGGAGGCTTGGCCTTTATATAAGAAATCTGACTATTCTGAGATTGCCATGCCGGAGAAGCCACATGAAGGCATTAATGGAAATAGTGCCAGCTGTGTGAGCCATCCAGCCATTTTGGCAAACAAGTGAATAAAGTCATCTTAGACTCCACAGACCAGCTTATTGGCTGAATACCACTGAGTGACCTTATTTGATATCATAAAAAGCAGATATGAATTCCACTTGAATTCCTCACTCACAGAATCTAGGCAATATAATAAAATGGTTGTTGTCTTAAGCCGCTCAGTTTTGAATTTAAATAAAGTTTCTAAATGTGGATGCGGGACACAATTCAATCCATAACCATAGTCAATGTAAAGAATATTATATCTAATTTGTAAATCAAAACGTAATTTTTTTCTCTAAACCTCAGAGCTATCATATCGAATGAATAAGTGACCAAATGAATTTCTATCCATCTTTGCTCAAGTCTTAGTTCTTATTTGGAATTCCTTCTCTAGCCCCTATGGCTGCATAAATTCTAATCAATATCTGAGCTCATCTCAAATTCCTAACAAGGATTCCAGAAGGGTTGGAGGTGACAGTGGCATATCCCATTATGGTAATTGAAATGTGGGGCCTCGAAGAGGTGATTAGGTTGTGAGGACTATGCCCTAGTGAATGGATTAATCCACTGATGGCTTAATGGTCATCATAGGCATGGTTCTGATGGCTTTAATAGGAGAGTGAATGATCAGGTTACCTCTCTCGTGCTCCTGCCATATTTGCCATGCAATACCCTGTGTTGCTGTAGAGCCACCATCAAGAACAAAGCCCTCACCAGATGTGTTTCTGGTCTTTGTACTTCCCAGCCTCTGAAATTGTAAGCAACAAATATTGTTTCTTTACAAAGTACCCAGTTTCAGGTATTTATATTATAAGCAACAGAAACTAATACAACTATAAACTATTTAATGGTAGATGCTATTTGTTACTCTCTTAGTAATCTCCATAGAATGGATTACAAATCCTATTTTGCTAAAAATTTAGGAGCACATCTTAGAGTTCAAAAATAATGCTTGGAGGCTTTATAGCCTAATTTTATTGATGATCTTTGCTTAAAATCAGGATCAGAAGCAATATTAGAATAAATGCAGATAGATTATAGGTATTTTAAAGATGAAGTCAGGAAACAACTAAAACTAAGGCTGAAAATAAAGACAATATATTTACAAATTGTAACTATAGGCAAGAGTCCAATGTTCATGAAGCTCAGTCTTCAGAACACTGGATAAGTATTGATGTTTGGGAAAGTCAATAAGTGGCAACTCTCCAATCCTTCCCTCTGAAGGAAAGCTGGACAGTCCTGGCCCAGCTGGCTTGAGTTTGAGGGGCCGCTTCAGAAGGTAGAAGTGCCTCTTGCCTGAATTCATGTGCATGGTGCCAGAGTCCAAATACCAAACTGTGTTCCAAAAAGAGATGCCAAGGGTCAATTTGCAGAAATGTGTCCAAATGTGCTGTCAAAAAAGCTTGAGACTCAAAGCCAAGACAGCTGAGAATCCAGGGAAGGCTACACCAAGAAACAATGGGTCAGAAATGGGAACAAGGAGGTGATGACCAGGATATACTGCCTTGGGCTATGATCGTTCTAGGTGGGTATAAGGTAGAACAAGCCAGTATATTTAAAGGAACTAGAATAGGGCAGATAGCAAGCAAATTGGCTTTTAAAAAAATAGCTAGGATAGGAATTAATTCTACCAGGGAAGATTTCTAGGAATGTGAAATGAGTGGTAACAAATGTAACTTGAGTTGAAAAAGCTGGTAGATCTTGGCTCTTGCTAAACATATTCTTTATTGACTCAATTTTTAAATAAAGTTTTCATTTTTAACCAATAAAGTTAGATGTAGAATAAAAAAAATATTGCCAGAAGATTTATATAAAACATTAGAACTTTAACAAGATACTAATTCATAAATTCTCTTTTGAAAGTGTCTAATTGGTTGTCACCCAGCAAAAAGAGCAGAGGCTTAAAGAATGAAGGTTTGATTATGATAGTTTGTGAACTGAATAGCAGTTCATTGGAGTGTAACTTTCTTATATTGACTTTTCCTGAATCAAACTTAGATACAAGAATCCATGTGCAAGTGATTTATGAAGATAGTACTCCCAGGAAAAACCACCAGTAAAGGAGTGAGAAAAGAAGAGGGAGGGGGACAAACCAAACAAGGATGCAATTTCAGGCAAAGCTCTCTGTCCTGAAAGATAGCTGCAACCTGATTCCACCAAGGTTCTCTGGAGTGTAGGCCTCAGAATTATTCTGCCCCAGGGCAAGAGAGCCAGATTTTATATTTTTGCATTGCACCAGACTATCATTACCTAAGAGTCATGCTGAGTGGACATAAATACCAGGCACTTCCAGCTCTCTTTACAGGCACACGAAGGTAGTCCTTTTTTGAACAGAGTCATGAGTACAGGTTGCTGGAAGCAAAAGTGCAACAAACCTAGGAGTCAGCGGGTGGGGAAGAAGTAAAATGTATCTGAGGGGATCCAGGCTGAAGGTTAATGATTGTTGTAGTGTTACAGGTAATTTTATTTATTTATTTATTCATTTTTCTTTCTATATTTTTTCTTTTTCTTTTACAGGTGATTTTAGTTTATATATATGTCTGATGGAGTTTGGATGTATTGTCCTCCCGGAACTCATGTGGAAATTTGATCCGCAATGTGGCAGTGTTGGAAGCCGTTTGAGTCACTGGGGTAGATCCTTCGTGAATGGATTAATGTTCTCCCTGAGGGGGGAGTAGTGAGTGAGTTCTCACACTATCAGTTCCTGTGAGAGCAGGTTGTTTAAAAGACCCTGGCACCTTCTCTCTCTCTCTTGCTTCCTCTTGCCATGTGATCTGCTTGTACCCGCTGGCTGCCTGCTGCTTTCCACCATGAGTAGAAGCAGCCTGAGGCCCGTGCCAGATGCAGCTGTCCCAGAATCATGAGCCAAATAAACCTCTGTTCTTTATAAAATACCCAGTCTCAGGTATTCCATTATAGCAACACAAAATGGACTAATACAGTGTCTCAGTCCGTTTGAGCTGCTATACCAAAATACCTTAGGCTAGGTAATCGATAAAACAGCAAAAGTTTATTGCTCACGGTTCTGAGATTGGGAAGTCCAAGGAACCAGCAGATTCTGTGTGTGGTAAGATCTTACTCTCCACTTCATGGATGTTGCCTTTTTGCTGCCATCCTCACAAGGTGGAAGAGGCCAGGCAGCTCTGCTGAGCTACCTTTGTAAGGATACTAATTGCATTCATGAGGGTAGAACCTTAATCACTTTCCAAAGACTCCTCCACCTCTTAATATATGGCTTTGAGTTTTAGGTTTCAACATATGGATTTTGGGAGTACACCAACATTCAGACCATAACATTCACTGAGAAATGTTTTTTACATGATCATGTGATTAAATATTCTTTTATATAAGAAAATAATATTTTAATTAGAACTATTATGGGAGGATGTTTAAATTAATCACAACAAAAATTAGAAACTGAATAGTTCTCAGTTGTAATCAAAATAAACCCATAAACCTACAGATACAATAAAAAAATACAAAAAAAGTATAAAAATGTTATCTGAGATCGCAATAAATTGTCCTAGCAAAATAATTTTATAACAGCTGAACAGAGTATATAAATTCACCCATCACCATCAAGACAAAATGGCGTGAATTAGATTTTTAAAATACGTTTTTTAAAATATGAGGTATATGGGGATAGTAATTGCATCATGATAAAATGTATCATTAATGAAAATATTGCACAAATGTGACATTTTAAATTAAAGAGCTTTTAAAATGTGATGTGAAATCTGTAAGATATTCAAGAAGCATTTGATAAACATGTGTTATAGAGCAAATTTTAAACTCAACTACACCTGTTGATGACAAATTAAGCAAAAACTAAATATGAACATGATGAGCCGAGTAACACTCCCAAAATATAACAGATACACATGTAAAAATTTTTACACCAAAAATATTGATTATGACTTTATTAAAAATGAATTTTCTCTAATAAGTATTCATTCAAAAGCAATATGTGTTTCTTATTACAATTGAAGCAGTGCAAGGATATACGAAGGAAAAAAATCTAAATATCTTCAAATTCTCCACCATTTTTGTTTACTCAGGAAACCAATTTTAAATTGTGAGTTGTTTATTCTTAACATCTGTACATATATTTATAAAACATATGAACACGTATATAAGATTTGTTTTTGTCTGTTACGAATGGTAACAGTATACACAGTACTTTTTACCTTCCCTTCCCCACTTTACAATGTTACACGACCATCTATTTCACTGAGAAAATACAAGCAATCATAAGAGAACTTTCACAAGCTGCCTTAGACAAATTTACCAGTTGCTGGAGTCTGTATCATATACCCTGTCTTCTCATCCCTCATAAATGGACTATCAAGTCCAGTGTCTCCAACTGTACACTACATCTCATTCTCTCTTGCCTACTCAAGGACGTTTTTGTTTCTGTGCTTTTCCTCTCTTTCTCTGTCTCTTACACTAACTCAATTTTTCTAGTTCCTCAAGACAAAAAATCTTAGTGCCGTCATTGACTTTTCTTTCTCTCATGCTGCACTTTCACAAATCAGGTTGATTATACTTTAATACGTATCCAGTATACAACCACTTTTCCTTCAATTTTACAAACTTTGGTCCAAGCTGTCATCTTCTTCCTGGATTAGGGAAGGCTGCCAAATGGCCTCTCTGCTTCTACTCTTGTTCCCTTATAATCTAGTCTCAATACAGTAGTCAGAGTAATTCTTTTTAACTTAAGACAGATCATGTCACTCTTCTGCTCAAAAATCCCAATAGTTCTCTGCTTCTTTTTGAGTAAAAACAAAGTCCTTACATTCATGCTCCCACGGGTCCTACATAGTCTGCCACTCCCTGACTCATCACTCTCTGAGCTGATCTCCTGTTACTCTGGACCTTACTCATTCTGTTCCAGCTACACTCACCTTCATATTAGTCACTAAATGAGCTAGACATGCTTCCACTTTGAGATCTTTGCACTAGTTACCCTTGACTGTAACAACTTTCCTCCAAATTTCCACTTACTTAGTTCCCTCGCTTCCTTTAATTCTCAGCTCATACGTAATCTTCAAAGTTAAGACTCTCTAGAAGCACTATTTAAAATTGTAATCACCCGTCACATCTGTATCTCTGCATTCTTCCCTGCTTTATTGTCATATAGCATTGATCACTTTAAAATAAAATATATAATTTATATACTCTAAATCAGTTGGAATATTTTATAAGTTAATGAAAATCATTTTTATTAGTGTTTATTATTGCACTTTTGTCTTTATATTTTTTACGATTTTATTATGAAAAAATTTTAACATACACCATAGTTCCACCTTTACCTCCAAGCCCCTTACAAACTCCTGGCTCCCCCCGCCAGATAGGTGAGGAGCAGCTGTGCAAACGTCTGGCTTGTCAACCACTTGATCCTTCCCATGTGTAAATTACCCATCAAAAAACTCTTAGTAATACTAAGTAATATGGAGTTACCACCTTTATTTCTCAGTCACAAAGTTTCTTCACAGTTAGATGCTGTTTTACTTTAGCTCCATCCTTACACAACATAAGAGCTAGGTAGGTGACCAAAAATGAAACAAGCTTGGGTAAAGAGACCACATCATGGGTAAGCCCATTGTCATTGAGGGGAAGACTGTTGTCACTGGAGGAATCTCAGGCTGGCCAATAACTTTCATGTGGGATTACATGGCTAGGTTTATTAAGTGCTTCGGATTGGTGTGCAATTTCCAGGATACCCACAGAACACCCCAAGGATTGTCAGATATCCTGGCCAAAGTGACAGGGAAAAGGAAGTGGAAAATAGAAAGTGAGTGGGCTATTGAGGCAGTAGCCTGGGCCCTACTCTGTGCACTTAAGTTTAGTACAGAGAAAGAGTTAGAAACTAGTTAGAAATTAGAAAAGATCAAAAAGAATTATTGGATTGAGTTGCTACTGAAATGAGTACACCATTGGATATACTGAATTATCAGAGACCAGACCACAAATCTCCTGAATTGGCTATGTTCAAAAGAAAACATTTTTTAGAGAGTTCTTGTGATAAACAGCTGTCTTATAGGTGCTTATGAAGAGATTAATATAACAACCAGCCTTACAAAACTCTCTTTGCAAAATTAAAAAACAAATTAAAACAAGATAAAATCCTTTAAAAGCACAAACTGCCTGCTTTTGATTCCCTGCTGGACTTGCAAAAGGGCACTCCAACCTGTAGTCAAGTAACTAAGATTCTGAGCTTTCACTCATGCAGCCCAGGATTGATTCCCAGACAGGGAGCCAGACTCCTAGAAATGTAATTTATTTAAAACATTAACATATAGGAAATTAGCTAACAGCATTTGACTATGGCATTTGGCTAAAACTTTAAGCTGGCTTCAAGGGTGGCTCTGGATCCTGAGAGGGCTCCTTTGCACCTCTTTGGTTTTGTTTGGGCATATTTTCTTTTAAGCCTCTTGATTTCCCTCCATGGATTTTTGCTTCTCCCCATAGTAGATTTAAAGTTGGCTGGACCCTTTTTCTTAAACCCTTGGTAATTGTATGTTCTCCCCTTATCTTCTCTTGTTGTCATGATTCCTGCCAAGGACTCCTAGTGACTCTGAAGCCTCATGAAGAACACAGCCATGCTATCCAACCTATTTTTTTGGATTAGCTGCCTTCCTCTTGAGGGCCCAAAAGTTGTTAGGTGTTTTAGTCCTATTCATTAATGGTCCCCTTGTAAAGTGTTGTGGTAAACTTCTCTGATTTTGTTTTGTCTTTGCATTCATATTTTTAAAAAATTTTCCTCTGCATCTCTTTTGACACAGCCAAATTCCTTCTTTGGAAGGCTTGGCATGTATACCCGTGAAACCTGTATGTTTATGTCTATACATGTGTTAGTATATTGTCTACATAGTACTAAATTGGCTTATAAACAATGCACACACACAAATTAAGTAAATAAGCCTAAATGCTCTTCAAGTTTATGTGCCTGTAGTAATCGTTCATATATAAAACTAGTTCTAAAATTATTAGTAAAATAAAATAAAAATGTTTTTTTTAATTTAATTTAGACATTTTTGCCTGGTCTATATTGGTCTATTGCTGTCTCTGATAAATGTTTTAAAATCATAAAACTGTTGCTTCTGTGATATTTTTGATACATGCTTGATTGTTCCTAAGCTAAAAATGTGAGGACTGACTGTTAGGTAAGGCTTCCCCCAGAGCCGTATACATATCTTGCTGTGAACTTATATCTTTCGTTATAAGCCTCTGAATTCTGGTGCCTAAACAGGTGAGCATGGTGAAGCCTGGGGACATAAGTGCATGGGTCACCAGCTATTGGACAAAGCCAAGCCCCAAATGGTCTTGCTTCCTAATCTCAGCTCTACCTCCTGGCCATACTGAATGGAGTCATATCTTTTAGACATCATCTTTGTAGCTTTGTTCTCTGTCTTGGACTCTACACCTGGTATGTAAATCCAGACAGCCTTGCTTTTCATGGTTGCCCTGAGAGCCACATGGATCCAATATGACTAGAAGGGAAATTGTGGAGGGTATCTATGTCCAATAGCTTAGAGACCTTGGTTAAAATTGATTAATACAGGTTTAGGTTGTTTTTACCTTGTGAAGAAAAAAAGTGTGTGTGTGTGTGTGTATCTTAAATGGGTAGCTTTGTTTTCTATGAGCAATTTACATGTAATTGTTAAGAATGAGTAAATTAAGTAAATGAGAATGGGACATTTATAAATAAACTTGTCATAGTTTCAAAAATCTTTGCAGAAGTTTGAAATTTTAGTCATGTTATATTAAATCAAGTAATAGATAATCATAAATGTCCCAGTCATCTTTATCAGTATGTTACAATACTAAAATATTAACTATTAAACATAAGTTTAAGATTATATACTTTAATATCTTGTTTTTACATGATATAAAAAAAGCTAAATTTATTTAGACAAATTTTAAAAATTCAGGAAATTTGTCTTTTCAGAAATTAGGAAATTATTTTTGTCTCCGAATATTGATGTAAAACAGTTCAAAATTACTTCCTTCCTAGATTTTTCACTGGAAGTTAGGGTTAGAAGACTTAAAATTGTAGTTGATATATGTAAAGATATAAAGATGTGGTTTTTATTTTTTTTAATTGTCTAGGTTAGGGGGTATTTAGAAATTGTTTCAAGTGAAAAAATTTAAAAAATGTTATAGAAAAGACTAAATAAATATAGTTTTAAAATTTGAAAAGGGTTATAAAAAAACCTATAAAATTTTTGTTTTGTATGGTCAAAATTGACTAAAATTGGATGGTAAAAACGTTATAGAAAAGACTAAATAAATATAGTTTTAAAATTTGAAAAGGGTTATAAAAAAACCTATAAAATTTTTGTTTTGTATGGTCAAAATTGACTAAAATTGGATGGATTTGTTTATAAGGTTTTATTAAAATTAACTTTAGTATTAATAGTAAAAAATGTTATAGAAAAGACTAAATAAATATAGTTTTAAAATTTGAAAAGGGTTATAAAAAAACCTATAAAATTTTTGTTTTGTATGGTCAAAAATGACTAAAATTGGATGGATTTGTTTATAAGGTTTTATTAAAATTAACTTTAGTATTAATAGTATACTGGTACAAAGGTAACATTTGGTTTTCTCTTTTAAACAAGATTTTCCTATATTGATTTCTATTAGGTCTTTGGATTATTTAGAGAAACTGTGTTTAAAATTTAAGTTTTTTTCTCAACATATAACTTGATATTCATATAAATGTATCATTAATATGTGCTCCAAAATTATATAAAATTTCTAAAATTCTAATTCTTCTTGGTATATGTTATCATATACCACGTCATAATTATGGCTATTATGAAAATTATTGTAGGCTTTGGAAATAACAAGATTTCTTTGTCAATTGAGTCTTTAGCCATGTCATTTTAAGTCTTGATTGTCCGCAGTAAATTGCTTTTTCTAATGCTTCTTCTAAAAGAAGATCTTTGCAAGCAACTATAATTCTAAAATGTTGTGTCTTCAAGGAAGTTCATGAAAAGGTTAAAAAGATCCTGACAGATACTCTAAAAGTACAGACATCTGTTGATGACTTTTGGATTATTCAACTGGACTGGGTAAAAACTCCAGGACTCTAACAACAACAACAAAAAAAAAAACTGGACTCATAAAATTGCTAATCTATTATCAAAAACAAGACAAAAATTAATTATACAGGACTGAACTGACAAAGGACTAAAATGATTTTTTAATGATTTTTTTAAACATTGCTAATTTTTTAAAATGTTTCGTTTTCCAGATTTTAAGAAATTTTTTTCTCTTTAGGCTGTTTATAGCTTTACAACAATTTGGTGAAGTATTTTATTTATTTTGTTAAAAAAAATTGAGACCTTTACTTTTCTCTCTACTTGATCCCTCCAGGATTTTTAAACTATTTATGAGTATTTTTATTTTATGGCAATATAGTTATTTGCAAAAGTTCAATAAAAATCTGTTTTCTTTTATAACAGTACAATTGGAATCATTGGTTATTACCAAGGCTTTGACTAAAATGTTGTATTTTCAAATATGACCAAATATGCTTTGAGGGATTGAGATTGACTTTATAATGCTAATAGACTTGGAAAAAGACTGGCCTGTTACCTTGTCTACATATTCCTTTACAAGGTTCCTGGCCTTGCAGAAAGTGTTGTCTAATTCCAATGTTTCTTTATTAATTTTCTGTCTGGTTGACCTGTTTATTGTTTAAAGTGGGGTATTGAAGTCCCCAACTATTATCATTATATAATGCCCCTCTTTATTCCTGATGACTTTCCTTGTTCTATTGTCTACTCTGCCTGAAATTAATACAGCTACTCCTGCTTTCTTTTGATTAACATTAGCATGATATATCTTTCCATCTTTTTACTTTTAATCTATATGTCTTTATATCTAAAGTGGGTTTCTTTAGAAAACATATAGTTGGGTTTCATTTTTCATCTAATCTGGCAATATTTGTCTTTGGTTTATTTAGACCACTGATGCTTATAATAATTACTATAATTGGATTAACATCTACCATATTTTTCACTATTTTCTATCTGTTGCCCTTGTTCTTTGCATCAGTTTTTGTCTTTCACACTTTTTCTGATCTTTTGTGGTTTAATTGAGAATTTGATATGATTCCATTTCTCTCCTTTCTTGGCATACTAATTACACTTTTTTTTTACTTTTTTAATGGTTGCCCTAGAGTTTGCAATATACATTTATATCTAATACGAGTCCACTTATAAATAACACTACATTGCTTCATATGTAGTGCAAGCATCTTATGATAATAAAATATTCTTAATTTCTCCATCCAATCCCTTGTATCATTGCTGTCATTCATTTCACTTATAAGCATACATAAGTATATATATATGTACACTTAAATACATTGCTATTATTATTTTAAACTGTCACTTGTTAGATTAATTAAGATTAAGAATGATTAAAGTTTATTATTTTAATGTCTAGGACCTGCAGTTCAATGCTGATTAGAAGTAGTGACTGTACACATCCTTGAATTATTTCCAATAAACGGGGGAAATGTTCAATACTTTACCATTTTGTATGATGTTAGCTATAGATTTTTTGCATATCCTTTATCAGATAAAGAAAAGGGACCCAACATTTGGGTCATCTTGGTATTGGTGTATGCTGGTTCTCCTCTATTTTGTGAAAGAAACACATTTTCTTGATTCTTCATATGTATAGTGAATTTTGGTTTTATACTGGACATTTTGGATGACATGTTGTGTATCCTTTGTATTCCTCTGACCGAGTAATTTGGACTTGAATTGTAAACTCTGCTGTAGCTCAAATCTCAGCTCAGTTCTTGGATCTTTACCTGGGATGTATTCCACACATACATGTTTTTGTTATTAGCCAGATAATTGCATGGAACTTACACAGAGAATTTAAGGCTCTTGTTCTCTGGCTCTTCTCTTTCCAGGATTGCCCCTCACTTTCTGATGATCAGGATTGTCATTTTGTCTTTTTGTGTTTCAGGCCAGAAAGCCTATGGTTTTCTGTTAGAGATTTAGTCACCCCATATGGCCACTAACTACAGCCTGACCTCAGTTTTCTCCCTTCACGGGAGCAAACTCTGACAAAGTTCCTGGAACCATATCTATATATAACAATGGCTGGCATAAGAAAAGAGACATCTCTTTATCAATAATTTGCCAGAAGCCTTTCCTTATGCCAGAAATATGACACATGTCTATCCTAAAACGAATCACCAGCAAAGACAATGGTATATTACGTTTGGCTTAAGGAGTTATATGGTTTTGAGGAGGACAGTAGGTTCACCAAAGAAATTACAGACTGTGACAATAGAAAAAGCTGGTAATAGTTCTTAGAGAGGCAGCCAACAGTGGCTACTACATAAACCTCTGCACTGCAAAATTCTGAGAGACACTTTTCACATAGACTAACACAAAATTACAGGCCCCAGAATTGTGCAATGTAGTGCTGTCAACAGTAATTTTATAAAAATAAAATTGGGAAATTCATAAAGAGAAAATCAGTTTTATTTTCATCTAACTGCAGAGCCACTTAAATGGAAGTGAGATCAGTGTTTGTTAGAACTCAAGACATAGACATTCTAAGCAGAATATATAAGAAACAAGGAGAGTATTCTAGGAGGGAAGTGTATAGACTAACATACAGTCATATTAAGAAAAATATGGACAAATGGAAATTAGACTAAGGTTTTCTTAAAAGCCTATGGTGAGTTTTCTCAAAAGAAAAAAAAGCAAACAAAGTTGTACTAGTCAGTGCTCTCCAGAGAAAGAGAACCAATAGGAGATATATAATATATACATATATAATATTATATTATATTGTATATATGTATAAATGCCTGTATATGTATGTATGTATGTAACAGAGAGAGACAGAGAGAGACAGAGATAATGAAAGAGATTTATTATAAGGAATTGGCTCACATGATTATTAAGACTGAGAAGTCCCACGATTTGTGGTCAGAAAGTTGAAGACCCAGAAAAGCTGATGGTGTAGTTCAAATTTGAGTCTAAGACCTGAGAACCCACAGAGCTCATGGTGTGAGTTCTAGCCCAAAAGCCACAGGCTTGAGGCCCAAGAAGAGTTGAATTTCCAGTTTTAGTCTGAAGTCAGGAAAAGACTGACGGCTCAGCTGAACCAGTGAGGCAGAGGAGGTCCCTCTTATTGGTGGGAGGGTGACACTTTTTGTTCTATTCAGGCTTCATCTGTTTGGATGAGGCCCACCCACATTAGGGAGGGCAATCTGCTTTACTTAGTCTACTGACTCAAATGTTAATTTCCTGCAAAAACACCCTTACAAACATACCCAGAAAAATGTTTGATCAAATATATGGGTACCTCATGGCCTAGTTAATTTGACACATATAATTGACCATCACAAAAGTATATCACCAGGTAATGATAAAAGCTAACTTTTCCGTTTAAAGAAGTATTCCTAGAGGAGGACAAGACCAAAATAGGCAGTGATGAAACCCAGTTAGCTCAAGAGTGATACTGATATTAAGAATTAAGTCATCTTTCCACACAGTTGAAGGAAAGGCCAAGGATTCTTTCCTTGAGATAAATTCCTAAAAATTACCCTATGGAAGATAATGTCCTTTTTCTGCCCATTTATGTAATTTTTTGACAATTTCTTGTCAGTTAATTCCTACTGGCTGAGAACTTCCAGCTGCTGATGACTCCAGTGTTACTGAGGATTCTCAAATATCACAAATGCAAGTAGAGAATCAAATGGAGTGGTCTCATCCCATCGGGGATACCTACTGCTACTCTTGGCTTCTTATCTTGAATCAAGTACCACAGACTTGACTTCCAACTCCTTCGCATCCTAAAATACCTAGACTTACACCAACCTCTTTTTATAGTTGTAAGACTTTTAAAAATTTATTTAATCAGTTTCCCATTATTCACATTTTCACTTACCCACTATATTTCTTACTATATTACTCATTATTTTTCTTAAAGAAACAATGGAAATTTTACATTCTGTTTGCTGAAAAATATTGGTACAGTGAAAAGAATATAGGAAAGTTGGGTGCAGGGCTTCTAAAGGTTCTGTCACTAATTAATTGGATAATCTTGGACAAGTAATTTTTCCTTTGCCTTAGATACAACTGTAGGGGGAAAAAAAAAGATGAAAACAGGGTTTGGTATTAGATGGGCCTTTCAGTTCCATCATTTGGTGATTCCCAGAAATAATCAAGTAACAAGGTCAGACTTTCTATATTAAACATCATCCATTTTTACTATTGCCATACTGTACTGCTAGTACAATGTATAGATTAGAGAATTTTAGAGCCAACAGGTATATCTTCCTTTGCCTAAATAGTATCCCTAGGCCACACAGTTATTAGGGTCAGAACCAGAAATGTAATCTCACCTTCCTAACTTCAAGGTCTAATGCTCTTCCCTCTTTTCCTATTCATCTGAAAGGTAATAAATACAAACTATGTAAGCCGGCCAAATATTCCGATTTATTCTTTCCTCCTTACGTAAGTATTACAGAAGATACTATTAGCACAGTTAATGAAAGCATGGTTTATCAAGCATTGGTCTTTCCACACCTCACTTACATCCTGGATGGACTCAGAATTCTTCAGCAATATTTAAGTCTAAAAATTGAAGGCTGAGAAGTTGTATATTTTTCTATAAAAAAAAGTTTCCAGAAATACACTTTTGTCAGAGAATAAACCCAAAATAATAATGTGACAGCACACAGAACACACAACACCTGCTGAAGCAAACATTGATTTGTTTCAAAATACTGTCCAATTTGAAACATATTATGTTCCCACTCTATGCATTTTAAGTCACTTCATTATGAAAAAAATAATTTTAAAATCTACTAAAGATTCACTCCCTAACAAAAGCATTTTTTACTTTTACTAACTTTAATAATATCTACACAATAGTGATAAAAATAAAACATTACAAAACATTAAGTGATGATTTTGATAAGGGATCTTAAAATGGTGTCACTTTTGGAAAATGAACTCAAGAGGGGCAGCCACTCCCTTCTGTCATGCTCTTACCTAAGCATCCAACCCTCCCCACAGGAACCTCACATACTCCTAAAACTGAGAACAGTGCCCCACCCAGTTCTCCCCACCAAAGAGGAACGTGCTCAGGCCCAGGCTCTTCTTCTTACAGCTGCTTTGATGAAAGGAATCTGGGTTAGGGCCCCCTCCATTTGTATGCCAGGGGAGGGCTCTCTCCGTCCCCCACTTCATTGGACACTTGTAGGGAGCAGCCTGAGTAACAAAACATTCCACCTTCTCATCTCTTCTCAACTTAATTTTCTATTTCCAGCCTCTGCTGCTTCCTGATGGAAAGTTCGGGGATACGGAGCTTTCTCTTTCTCCACTAACAACATAATACCAGCCACAAATTTCCAGTTTTCTCTAATAGTCACTCACCCTTACTCATTTGGGTAGCTTTGGAAAATTCATTTCGTAATAAAGACAATTCAACCAAGAAAAAAAAAAGATTCCCGCCAAATGACAGAAGAAAATATTTTTGAGACAGAAAAATGATGTAAATGAAACTGGCTCCCAAAACTTTATACAACAATTAATTTCTTCCTAAAACATCTCTCTACTGTCATGTGGATATAGCTGTGTGTATTTTCAGTATGCCTAAAAGGGTAGTGTTTATCAATAAAATGTTTCTAAGTACCAAAACTAATTACACTTTATATTGCTAAATCTGGGAGTTGCTTTATTTTTCAAAAAATCTGAGGTTTCTATCTTTACCGAATATGTCTTCCTTGCTGTCTGCATTTCATTTGCTTTGCTTATTTACTAAAAGATAAACTAGCCACTTTCCCCCCCTGGCTTTGCTTAGTTATAATTTTTTTAATCTTATGAACAACTTTTTTCTGGACTTTGATAATGGCAGATCCTGTCTTTGGGTTCACAATATTTGTTCTAATCTAAAATTTTACTTAATTTAAAATGCATTAACTAAAATTCAACTGACAAGCTCACAATAAAAAGCAGAGTTGAAAATGGCAGCGTTTGTTACCTAGATTCTAACTCTGAAGTAATGAGTAAATGGAGATTTTTTTGTCCCCTCAGCCTCTTTTGTTTTCCAAAAAATGAATTGGAATCATGCCTCAGGTCTTTAGTGGTCAGATTGAGATCTTGTGTTAAGAATCTGCACTGAAGGAAGAAGCTCCAAATGCTCACAGGGAATGTCCTCAACTAGCTTGAGAAGTTTGTTCTCCACTAATTACATGGAACTTAATGTGCAGCCATCCAGACTCAGGTTTCTAAGCAAAATAACTAAATTATTTTCTATCTTGTCACACAAGTAGCCTAGGAACTAGGTCTCTATCCCAAGGGAAAGAAGGAGAAGGGTAAATTGACACCTACAGCGCAACCCCAAGTCAGGGATAAGGGCTCCCTTTACCATGATTATTGTCGTATCAATAACCAACCAGAAGAGGCAGTTGTGCAAAATCAACCTTTGCATTTGGGAAGGGAACAGAGAAGCAGAGGAAAAGCTTTATTTTATGATATATTCAGAGCCCAGAACTTTCTGGAATAAACAATAAAATCAGGCACCTGAAAGAGAAAAATGCAAAAACACATCAATGCAAAGTACCACTGTCCTTACCCCTTACCTCCCAACAGAGATACCCCCAAACTTCACCAAATTGGCATTTCTGAGGTTCAAAGTACTGAATCTGGGTGCCCAAGGGCTTTTCTATGCACAGGACTGTCAGAAGATGAGAATAAGTCCTGGACTTCGACATACATATTCAAGGTCCATACACCTTTCTACTTCCTCCCCTATCTTGTCAGACTGGAAGGCAAAGAACCCAAATGTCTATTCTTACAGCACTTAAATGTCTCTGCTAAATCACATATTTATAGTTGCCTTTTAGTTACAATGGGCTATTTTCCCTGTTCTACTAAGCAATTCTTTTCCTAGGGTTATTTCTGTCAAGTCTAGAAGTAGGCCTCTAAAACAGACAGAATCCAGCACTAATTCCTATAAATAACGTGTATCTGTTATAGATAAATATTGAACTATCCAAAAGTTGTTTATGTAAGTCTTTGAGCTTTTTTTATCATTTTCCAATCAATACCAAATGATCTGATAGGCTTTCTTTTTCAAGGATTCAAAATAAGACTAGATGTCTAACTAGAGGTCCTTGAAGAAGTGTGTGTGTGTGTGTGTGTGTGTGTGTGTGTGCGCGCGCGCGCGCATGCGCGCATGTGAGATGACAGGAAAAAGTAGGGTGATTTCCCACAAATAAGTTTCAAATTGCTGAAAATAAGACATTAAAATATTTTCATATTTTTCCCACAGCACACAGAGATGAAACAGTAAAAATAATACCCAGGTGAAGTAAATAAATCCAGGAAATGTTGCTCTCTAGTGCTATAAAGCAGGAAGAATAGACCCTGATTCACCTACAAACAAACATGAACTCAGTGGTTAAAGGCGAAAACAGTGTTTCTCACAAGTTGGCCGAAGAAATATTTCTAAATCCTGCTTCCCTCTGCCAATAAAATTTAAGTATCAAACCAAAATATATAAACCTCCACTGATAAATAAAATAAGAATATAAAAGCCAGAATCTAGACCTAACAGTATCGACAAGAAGGAGTTATATATTCTTGAGCAGAAATAAATTTGAAAATGGCATATTTTTAAACTATTAGCTTTAGAGCAGTCTAAAGCTAAGTCTTATACCTTAGCTAGAATTCAAGAGATTTTTCAAGATGTTCATCCACTTTAGTAATAGCCTAGTATGTTCCCAACCACAAAGAACTGATCTTCTAAAGGCACGCTTAGGAATAACCCTGAGAATTTTCCAAACATCACATGCTAAATGCCCCAGAGATTTGGAAATGTTCTCTTTCTCCCTCCCTGCCCCCAGCCTCAGAAGGGGCCACTGTTATTCTTGGAAGTGTATTATATTCCTTAAGTATGTTACAGCTGAAATCCTTGGCATTTACTGCTAGTTTAGTGCACAGGGAGCAGCTTATCACCACCAACCCCGGCGTCGTATGCAGCTCATTTCCCCTTCCCAGGCCCTTTTCTTTTGTCACCTGTAAAGTAAGGGCAGTAGAACTAAGGGAGCTAAAGTCCTTTTCAGCTAAAAAGTTTCAAAATTCTATAATTGCTCAGATGATAAGGTGAGAGGATGAAACAGAAAGCCTTGATCTGGGCTTCGTGGATTTGCTACATTGATTTCTGTAAGAAGTCGTGTGTCTGTGAGATTTGTGAAACTGGACAGTGATTTAACCATGAAATTATCTGTATGTGTATTTCATCCTGGGATCTTTGGTACTATTACACCTAACTGTACAATTCAGGGCTGCCTACTTCTCCGTTGCTAAAGAATTGTCTTTAGATGAAAACAAAATGTCCAAAAACAGCTCTCAGTGGTCTAGAAAATAATACAATTAATTTCCCTCTTTTTCTACACCAAATTACAAACAAAAGTAAGTACAGCATGTTTATTCACAAAAACATTAATGATTTTAAAGATTACCAAAGATTAAAAATAGGAAACATTAAATTTTTAATAAACTGAAAAGAAGAAAGCTGATTTTAATCTAGAGTTTTAACTATAGCTTTCTACAAATATATGTCATTGATGAACATAATTTCCACTTTACCGAATTCCTTTTCTGAAGTCATTTACATAAAAGTATTTTATTGAACATGTAGCCATCAGAATGATTTACTCTTTCATTTTGGACCTCAAAATTATTAGCTAAGTAATCTATCAAAATACAATACTAGACTATCAATTCCTTGAGGGCAAATGCCATGTGTCATTATCTTTTGTACAGTTCAAAGAATCTAACACATCACTAAGCAAGTATTAGATGCTTCACAACGTGCCTTGTATTAAATTGCACTTCTCTGTTATCCTGCCTATACACAGAAACCACATTATTATGCACTGGTTACTCATGCTGTGGTCTGCAGTCAGTGTCCTGACTAGGACAGAATTCATCCCAGTTGATTCAAGTGAAGAGGCTTTAATGAAGTTACCAGTTACACAGGTGTAGTTACAGTTAAAGGAACCAGCAGAGGATGATGATGGCAGACCAGCAATAGAAAGGAACTGTTACCACTCCTTGAGCTTAAGGAACAAAGGGAAGAAATATTATTTTAGGGACTCCGATGATAACTGGAGTTCTGGAGGATGCACAGCAGGCAGTGTAGATCTGGAGGGATCCAGCCACTGCCAGAAAAGTGACTTAGAAACAAAGGAAGGAGAGGAAGAAACACCAAAAGTTCTCTCTCCTGTATGCTTATCTTCTGAAGATCACATTCTCCCATTGCCAAAACCAAATGCAAGTCATCTATCAAAAGAACATTGGTGATGCACCCATGTCAGCACAGAGCTGAGTAGAGAAGGGGAGAGAGTGGATCTGGAGGCCAACCCTAGAAAACCCAGCAAGGCAAATATTGCATCCCCCAACACAATAATATTTCTGTTAATAGTCATCCATAGAAAATATATCTTCTTTACCAAAGTGTATTTAACAGAGACAAAAGTTGTCAAATAGAATGAACATCAGATCAAATTATATTAATATAATTCAATATTATAATATAATATATAATATTATAATAATATAATATAATATAAAATATTATAATAATATAATATAATATAACCTATATCAATAATATATAGGTTTTAATAGGAGACACAAAGGACAGCAGATAGATTAGGGAACTTTTATTGGGAAGTAATTAAAATAAAAGCTAGAAAACCTAAAATATACATTAAGGAATCTGATAGCAGAAGAAAAGGAGAGCAGGTCAGTTTGAGTTGACAGAAAGGATGTGGCCCAAATCCCCAGACTGTAAGGGAAATCTAGAGTGAGGGATTGTGCTAGGGACATAAAACAGGAAAAGAGCAAGTCTCAATTCTTCATGAAGCCAGTGAATAGAAACACAGCTTTCCGTAGCTCTTCATGTAGGGAAAAGGACAACCAGAAAGAATTTTCAGGGCTCTTCTTTCTCCTCCCAAACCTCTCCGTCTGCTTTCTGAGTCCTAAAATTGCCCTAGTTTACCCATCATCAATGATAAAGTTCCTAAAATCACTCATTCATTCATTCTGGCATGCATGCTCTTTACGGGATAAGTTGCTGTGTTTCGTTTATTTGAAATACCCTGTACCACTCACAATGCCTAGCTAGCACATAGTAGGTACTCAATAGGCATTAGTTGAATAAAACCCAATTTAAAAACCAGTTTAGTGAATGGATGAATCCACTGTAAATGTCTATTGTGATAAGACACCAAAATTTTTTTAAAAACATTATAATCTGCCATTAATTCATAAACATAAATGATTGATAGTGGGATATTTAAAACTTTGACACAGGTAACAGGACTAAGAAATCTAGAAGGTTTGAAGTGGGAGGAAGCATGGATGTACAAAGGGACTGCTGTGAACACAGAAAACAAACAAAAGTCTTCAGAGACTTCACATCTTTGTCAAGGGAAGGTTCTGTGTACCATCAGCTGGGAGGGGACAAACAGCAGTTTGTGGAAGCCATTAATTCATAAACATAAATGATTGATAGTGGGATATTTAAAACTTTGACACAGGTAACAGGACTAAGAAATCTAGAAAGTTTGAAGTGGGAGGAAGCATGGATGTACAAAGGGACTGCTGTGAACACAGAAAACAAACAAAAGTCTTCAGAGACTTCACAACTTTGTCAAGGGAAGGTTCTGTGTACCATCAGCTGGGAGGGGACAAACAGCAGTTTGTGGAAATATGTTTGTTCTGTTTGGTGCCAGGATGCAGAGTTCAGTTTCTAGGAATGTTTAGTGTTTTATTGTATGTTTTAAACATTCTTATACTGAATTTTTTTTATTTCAAAAGATCCTTTTCACCACCTTGGCCATATTTCCTTCCCAATAACAGATTGTTAAGTCTGTTTGAAGGAAATTTACCCTAATTTCAAACTCTGAAAAAAATGTTAAAGCAAATACCTTTGCTTTGAAATATCACACTGCTTTATGGAAACTATATTAGAAGACAAAAAGCTGAATCAAATTATAAATCTACTTTTCTAGAAGGTGCCATCAATTTCCCAGAGAAGAATTTATAAATTCAGATTATATTTTTTTTTAAAAAAATCCTTGAATATCCTGAAGATATGTGGTATGCATTGCTTTCTAATTGTGTTCATTTTTTAAGCTTTGATAAAATAGCCCCCTTTGCCAAACATCTATCAATATTTACCTAGGCTAATAAGCTAGTACTTAATAATTCAACGCTAAACTATTTTATTACTATTCTCTGGCTAATCTATTGCAACAAAGATGTATTGGTTTTCCATAACTAAAGCCTTCTAACCCTTCTTATCAATTCTCCTCTGTCATCTCAGACATATTAGAGTGGTGAGTGGCCAGTGATAAGAAGAACTGCAGGGAGTGAGAAAAGAGAAAACAGACAGGTGTTACAAAAACTTAGGGTAACAGCCTAAGGTCCATCACGGGAGTTTCAACCTCTGTTCTACCACTGAGTGACCTGGGCATCAGTTTATTCAACTATAAATGCGTGAGTTGGATTCAATTATTGCTGTGATTCACACTGGCCCCGAAGTATTACACTACTCTCTGTGGAATAACACCTCTTTCCCTTTCTCTTGAAGCCCTAGTTTAAAAATAATAGTAAGAAGAAGATATTACTACTTAATTTGCCCCAAATGTAACTGATTGTGAGTATTATTTCTAGAAGCAAACTGGGAAGACCAGAGCCCTAACAATGCTTTAAAACTGGCATTGCCTGTATCCAAAAGGGAAAATGGGCTGGAACACATTCTCGGAGGGCAGCACCCCAAGCTTCAAAAATGAGGCCTGCACATGTCTAAATTGCCAAACAGCATTGCTAACTTTTTGACTGGTCTCAGCATTATTTGAAGCAGTTTACTAACACTGCCAATAACATTGCACATCATAGAACACACATCTTGTAACTGAACCACAGACAGTGCTGAGCCACATAAGGAATCCAGGAAATACATACTTAAAATGTAAACTGCTCAAACAGAATAGCTACTGATGGTCTGGCAGTACAGACACAGATTGCTTCTTTGAGGTTCCAGACCACATTTTAAGATACTTCAATGGCTGCTGCCATGGTCTTACTTTAAAAAGCCTCACTAATTTCTCAAGGCATCACGTTTAACAAAAGGCCAAAACAATTTCTCTGAATAAATATTTAGCCTAATATTACTGGATATGTTTAGGGCATAGAAATAAAGCATGCTTCCAGAGGTTGTATAAAAGAGAAAAAAACACCCTTTTAGAATTAGTAGGTACCACTCAAATCTGAAGCTTGCACTGTCCTTTTCAATCCTAGCAGAGAAACAATTAATAAAGGAACCCATTAAGACCTGATTATTGCTGCTAAAAAAGGAAGGTAGAATTTCAGTCCTTTGAAGTAACTGAGAATGATTCAGGCCTCATTAGAGAGATATAATCTACATTCATACATTTATGTTAGTGATTCAAATCTATTGGGAGAGATTGAATTCCGTTAAATAGTGCATCTTTCCTGTGGAACTTTTCTCAGGCTTTCTCGGGCTAACCTAAGAGGTGACCTAACAATGCAAAATAGTGGGGTATTTAGGGATTCAACTGTGCTATAAAAGAAAGGCTGTACAGAAAAGAAAGAGAAGAATGAGATATAATCTAAAAAGCTATGTCAGCTTTTCCTTTGGGCTGTTTTGTAAATGCCTTTCCTGTCATCACGCTGTACAGAAGAGCGGCAAAAGGGCTCTAGAACTTTCAAACACTGCACCTGCTGCAAACAGATTTTAATGTGGAAGTTTTGAAGATGTCTTTTTCCCCATTTTAGGCAGGAAAAAAAATAAAACTTCTAGTTAAAGGTTTGAATAGCTTCTTCTACTAGAGCAGAAAGTTGATAGATATGCGTCAGTGTATGGATGTGAGGGAGAGAGAGAGAGACAGAGACAGAGAGACCGAGAGACTAGTTTGGGTTGGGAGAGGTGTCTAGTGTGTGTTTAAAAAATTTTTTTAAATCCCAAGCTGGTTTCAATAGTGTTGGTTTCCAGTGTTACAGAAACCCCAAAATAATAACTTCCTGTGTGTTGTAACTTTTTACAGCAGATTCTTTATTGCATGGTTTCATCAAACATAGTTTTAAAAAAATACATGTAGTTTTAATTAGTTGTCAACTCAAACATTTGGATTCTTCTGAATTATTGGGCTGAAACACAAATCCCTTAGAAACACTACACTCTTTTTCAAGCACTTGTACAGTCAGGTATACAACTGTGAACTAGAAAATTGAAATTAGCACTGTGGGTTCATTTTTCAATATCCATGCTTTAATTAAAGAGCAAGACTTGTTTGACGTATGCTCTTTATTTGCTTAAGTTTCCAATTAACAGCTACAGAAGTCCAAGCTAATTATATTAAACTTAAAAATCTACTGTGATGCTCATCACATTGTCAAAATCTTCTGAATAAGCATTGTGATGAGTTATAAATAAAGCAATTAAAATACTGATTCTAGTATTAAATAATTCTATTTCAAAGGCTCTGAATGCACAGGAAAATATAACAGCAAACATGTAAAGGCATCTTTCAATTCACTAAACAATATAATTGGGCACTCATTCATAACGCCCATCTCTAAAGCTAAATTTTAAATTTCTTTGTATTTTCTCTGGTTCACAATAAAGATTGAGGCCAAATGCACATTAGAAGGATTCTGGCTTGTTGTGCGTACACAAGCTCTTCTAATTAGTTCCCTCCAAATTACATTAGCAGTTAGTTGTTAAAGTCCCAAGTTCACTTTGAAGTGTTTCCCTGTCTGAGATTGGCAACCTAACTTTTACATTGAGCCATATGAAATTGCCACTTTTGTAGGTCAAAAACTGTAAAATACTGGCAATTTCAAGTGCTTCAACCAAACACAAGTGTGCAACTGCCTTACATAACATAGATACTTTATACCATCACGTTTAGGCATTCCTCCAGTCCAGCTTCCCCTAGCTGAGAGTCATTCTTAAAGAAGTGGTCCTCTAGGAACGCCTTTTAGATTGAAATAGGTTGACACAGCATTTCCTTCTTTGTGTTTCTTTCTTAACTCTTGGCAAAGGCTTCCTAGGCTTGGACTTGGTTCTGTCTATACCTGGGTTGTGAGTGACTTCCTGTAAGCAGGGGGTAGTTGGGGGTGGTGTGTGGAAGAGCACCAAAAGAAGAGGGCGACTGGTAGAGAACTTATATTGTAAAACAGAGTCCTTTAAACATCAAGTGTGGAGATAAAAACAAAAACAAAAAAACGCCCCTTTATGGCAAAGTGTAAAGGAAATTGCACAGAAAAGAAAACAGACAGCAGGGTATTCGGGCCAAATTGTATGGTAAAATCCTTGAGATCTCAATAAAGTGCGTTCGCTTTGAAGTGCACGCGTGTTTCAGTAAAGGACTCATGTTAGCAATTAGAAATCGGTCATTTGGGTCCCTGATTTCATTTGCGCCAAGAGAGAAGCGACTTTTAAGGGTGACGATAAATCTCCCTGAGCTTAAAAGGCAGAGAAGGCCAAAGTGTGAACTTTTTACTTCAGCAACGGAAGCGAGAAATCAGCGATTCATTAAAGAGGAGACCTCCCTGGAAGCTGGCAGAAGAGCAGGAAAGGAAGCTAATTACGTCTCCCTTTTCTGTGCTCGCTCCGACCAGTTTATAATCTGTCGCTTTACAGGGTTTTATCCCCAGCATCTTCTGCTTTCTCCCCAGCCCTACCCCCCTCTGGGAGCAAGAGTGGAAAGAAGAAAAAAAAAAAAAAAGTCAACCAAGCACCAGGCTCCAGGTGGCTCTCAAGTACTTCACTGCCAAAGGGGGGG
>NW_007730137.1:51836-92855 GCF_000696425.1 Galeopterus variegatus
GCCAAAGGTGGGGGGGGGGGGTCCTGTGCTGAAAAACAAGTGAGAAAGGGGCTCCCCGGAGGGGATTGGTTCAGGATGGAAGGCAGCAACATTCGGAAAGCGTGAGGATCCAGCCGCAGCGGTGGCCCGCGCTGCGAGCCCAGGACGCTTCAGCGGCGATCAGCCCGGGCTGCAGGCGCCGGCGGCGGCGAGGACGCGACCCGGCAGCCCCCGAGCTCCGCGTACAGGCATCGCGCTCTCTTCTCGCTGCCCTGCTCTCCCCCCTCTCGGCCCCTTCCCTCCTCCCTCTCCCTGGCGTTCCCAGCAGCCGAGGGTTTCAGATGTCCCACCGCCGTTTGACCCCCTCCCCCCGCTTCTCCACCCCTGCAAATGAGGTTTGACCAGCAGAGGAAGAGCCCACCTCTGGCTTAGAATCACTGACATTTAGACTCTAGGCTTCAACCTGTTTACAAGCAGGCTTTCCAAAGGAAGGGGGTGGGGGAGAGGGCCAAACACCACACCAGCCGCCATCCCCCCCCCCCGCCCCAAACAAGAAGTGACTTTCTGAGGCTTCAAATCAACAGGCACCACCAAAAAGAGAAAGGAAGAGGCAGAAGAAAACAACGGCGACCGGGCAGCTGCCTTCAGTTCTGACAACTGCAAAGGGACACACTTTGAGAAGTGACTAGCGCCTGGGTCTCTGCAGAGAGGGACCAGAAGGTGCCAACTGCAGAGGGGCGCAGATAGCTCCCCCCACCCCCCACCCCACCCCCTTTGGGTTTTCTTCACCGCGCTGTCATCTGTTTTTCAGACCTTTTTTGCATCTAACATGGTGAAGAAGAGAACAAAGTAACTCCTGGGGGAGCAGAGAGCGCTGGTGCCCAACACCGCCACAGCCGCCACCAGCTCCTGCTGCCGCGGCCACCCTCGTGCGCTGTTCACCGGGAGACTCGAGAGGCGCAGGCGGCGGATCCGGGAGAGCAGCGAGGAGAGGCAGCCGGCCCTTCCGAGGAGTTATGGATGTTGGCGCATTCACTTCTGCCCAGATCCGCGCCCAGAGGGAGCTAACCAGCAGCCGCCACCTCCAGCTGTCTCCTCGCCTTGCACCAGGTCTTACCCTTCCAGTATGTTCCTTCTGATGAGACAATTTCCAGCGCCGAGAGTATCAGTACAATGTGGAAATGGATACTGACACATTGTGCCTCAGCCTTTCCCCACCTGCCCGGCTGCTGCTGCTGCTTCTTGTTGCTGTTCTTGGTGTCTTCCGTCCCTGCCACCTGCCAAGCCCTTGGTCAGGGCATGGTGTCACCAGAGGCCACCAATTCTTCCTCCTCCTTCTCCTCTCCTTCCAGTGCGGGGAGGCATGTGCGGAGCTACAATCACCTCCAAGGAGATGTCCGCTGGAGAAAGCTGTTCTCTTTCACCAAGTACTTTCTCAAGATTGAGAAGAACGGGAAGGTCAGCGGTACCAAGAAGGAGAACTGCCCGTACAGTAAGTAACAAACGCGGGCTCCCCTCCTTCCAATTATCCGCCCCCACCCCACCCGGGGGGGAAATCTGTTCCAGATGTGGCCGGCTAAATATTTACGTCCCCAACCCCTGTAAAATGATGAAGTGGGATACTTTCACACTAAGTCACCCCCCGCCCCCCGTGTATACATTGTGCTGCCGCATCCCCTCCCCTCCGCGCCCCCTCCACACCCCCGCCACTTGTCACCCCATCTGCCCCTTCCTCTAGCTTGTCACTCGCCGGACTACGCAAGGCGCCCGAGAGCTGTCGCAGTGCATCGATGCCCCTATCGGTCTCCACCGCCCTTCCCCACCTCATCCGCAGGTCTCCTTTCCCTCCCTTCTGGAAATGGTTCACGTAAACAACATTCGTTGCTTTTCGCTGGAGATCTTGTTAAAAGTTTTGAGACAGGCTGCTCAAGCTGAAAATAATTATCCGCTTTCTATTATAGGGGCTTTATGGGAACTTGATTGAAAAAGAAACGTCAATTGCATTCGCTCCCCACCTCCGTCTCTTTACCCCACCACCTCTAGATAGGAGCAAAAAGTATCTTTCTGATTTTGATTTTTTTTTTTTTTCCTGGTCCCTCACGTTGGTTTGAGTGATTGCAGTCCATGAAGTTAGCTTTGCAGGCACCACCGCTGCTATTTGTCTTCTGCCTGCCTTCTCTCTGGGTAACATGATGCTCATGTCTGCCTTGTCAATAGCATATGTGCTGCTTTGTGGTGTCCTGTGGTACTGTTTCTTCTGAAACCTCTCATATTGCAGAGCCATACTACTAAAGCATTGTAAACATATGGGACTGGATTCACACAGACCTCACACAAATTTCATTGTCATTCTTTTATTTTCAAAGTAAAAGTCATAAGTGTGTTTCCATGGCTATGGTTTATCCCATAGTGTGAGGTTTTCTCCTCAGTACAAATTATGCCCAAGATCCCTGGATTTCTTTCTTTCCTCTTTCCTTTCTCTCCCTCTTTCTTTTCTTTTTCTCTTGCAGGAGTACGGGCTGGATAGGGGAAGGGAGAACGAGGAGAGAAGGGGTGGATATTGTGTCTTTTCTTGAATCAATCCTGCAAAGCCAGATTACTGTGTTGGCTTCCTTTGCTAGTTACTTTCAAGTGGTGAGACTTACTCATCCCCTACTGATTGTTATTTGACAGGATCCCAAGGCTGTGTAATGGCACATTGAAGACAGTAGACAATGACATTTAAACATCTTTAATGCCTATTTAGCATTATCTCAAAGGTAGAATCCAAGTCACCTTTTAAGGGGACTTTTTTGTGTTAGTTGTTTGGGAATGCGAAGTATATATTTGTTAGCTAACTTAAGTACATGGGTCGCACAGGTCAAGATTCCTTGGCCCAGAAGGTACCAGGTACTAATGAGAATGACAATTGACCAGAATTTAGCATTTTATTTATGAATAAAGACTTACAAAAATTAAGACTTAGTTTTCTTTTTTGGGAATTCATGCACATTCAACATTAACTTCTGTTCCTCCTCCACAGCTATTGCTTCTATTTATTAAAATCAGCAATATGTTTACAAATAATAAAAATATTTGTGGAAGTATTTTAATGTATTCCATTCTATGTTTAGTGATAAAGATATTCACTACCTATTTTTTTCCATTCTGATTTATTAGGAAGTGGCTGAAATAATGTCATTAATGATAATGATTATTTTTGCTTGAAAGTCATTTGTTATCTGAGTACAGCCTTTATGGTTGTTGATTTAAAATGTAATACCTTTATTTACTTCTAAAACAAAATAGATGTAGTGTCATCCAGTTAGAAGGGTGGGGAAGAAGCTGTCCAAACACTGAGCTGAAAAGAGTGAGTTGGAAATTTAAAAAGAGAAAAAAATTCCCATGTACTGAATTTCTTTGCATTTTTAGTTCATGGAGAAAGCTCAAAGGAATTTAACAAAATTTCAGAGTGTTAACCTTGAGCAATTTTTTTAAATTTTTGACACTAACTTGATATTTCTACTGTTATATTTTAAGTGTTTTTAAGATGTGACACAAGGACCAATCTGCACTATTTTCACTTATGCAACTTAAATTACTATTTTCTAAAATTATGATCACTGTGTGATTAACTATTTAGTAAAATAATTTTCAGGGTACAAATTGAATTTTTTGTTTACAATAAGAACTATCTACAAAGAGAAAGTATGCAATTTTTATTGTATAAAACGGGTGTGGAAAATATCCATCCTAATTATCCAAAATATGCTAATATCTCTTCCATGTGATAAAGTATACTAACAGTCCTTGTTAAAATTATGAGCTAAATATCTTATGATAGTAATGCAATCTTAATCAATAGTTAAAAATGAAAAGAGGAAAGACTTATTCTGCTCAATATCGTCAAACCATAAATAATTTAGGCTTTCCAAGAGCATCTGTATCAAAACATAGCAAGTGGAAAGCAGAGGTTGAAAAAGACTGAATTTCACATGTGGCCCAGTAATCAGAATGCTGCTTCAATTTCCAGCTGGACTGATTCAGCTGAACTACATGGTATCATTAAGATATTGTCTAAATGTTGCATAATTACATGTGAGCAAACTTTTGCCATGCCTACGGGTAACCAGCCAGCCCAACAAATCGTAGCCTGTTAAATATTAGGATATCTAACCTCTGAAGAGTGTCAGTTCCTTGTCCAAAAACCACATTTCAGTAACATTTTCCTAAACAAGTTATTAATTATTCTCAAGACACAAAGCTGTTCTTTTGAGGTTTGCTTATTTGAAGATTAATTTTCCTTGTTACTTTTGACCCTAGTATTATTGCTGCTAAAATATAGTAACAGCTTATCTAAGAGGTTGTATGTTTGTGATGTCCTGGATAATTAAACAACTGTTCTACTGGCTTTTTGCCAGCTAATAAAAGGGAAGTAAGGAAGTCACCCATAAGTATTGCAAAATCATTTCTAACTTCTATCTCCAAAGCCAGTTCCCAGAAATTGAATGGTTCTAAAAATACTACATGTGTTAAAGAAACTGTTCTCAATTTGGGTGGTTATTATAATTTCTTTTTCTAGAGGGATGGTGTATTTCTTTGTTTGCTTCTTTGTCATTATATGAGAGTAGAATAAAGAGAGGAGAGATGAATTATATTTCTCCTGCTAGAAGTCTGAGAAAGCTTGAATAATTTACAATAGCTGTGGTGTATCTGTCATTAGATATGTGCAGGCTCATTTAGGTTTTGTTTTATCATTCTTTACATCTAGAGCTTTGCCCTTGAAACATTACCACTCGGCTCCAGTTCTGGCCTCCTAGAAAAGCTGGATACAGCTGTTAGGTACCCTTGCAACTGGGACTGGTTGACTTATTTCTGAACGTGAGTAAAACAGCTATGGGCTTCTCCCATGGTTGTCATTTGTAGAAGAGAGGAATCTAGTGAAAAGAAAATATATCCCTAAACTTGAGACAACTAAGGATGGATAATCCCAAAACAGAAAGCCACAGAGCCATGGGCCTTTCTGGAAAAGGAGTATGGGAGACAATAGAGAAATCAATGTGTACAAGTATGTGGTAAATGCCATATCTCTTTAAATACATATCTCATTTAATACTCACAATAGTCCCATGACTTAGATATAACAATTCACATCTTTCAGACTTGAAAACTAATACTGAAGAAAGTAAATTTTCCAAGGTCATTCAACTAGAAATTGGCAGAACCAGGATTTAAGCTTAAGCCTACTTGGTTTAAGCCTACTATAAGGTTACTACCTTATTTACCTCTTTGCTACTTCCAACATTGATACAGATTTATTAGAATTAGACACTCCAAATCTCTAAAAAACAAATTATCCAAGATATTACTGCCTTCTCACTGTGAACATCAACAGTTCTCTTTTTTTCTTTTTTTTTTTTTTTAAATTGAAACAGAATTGATTATACATATGTGTGGGGTACAGAGTTGACTATGAATGCTTGTGTACAATATGTGATAATTGAATAAGGATAATTAGCATATTCACTTTTACAAAATGGGGTCATTCTTTATGTCCCTTAATCAATTTCTTGCTTACTCCCCTCCCCCTTTTCCAGCTCTAGTAATCACAGTTCTGTTTTCTCCTTTTGAAAGTTCAATATATTATTGTGATCTTTCTTTCTTTCTTTTCTTTCTTTCTTCTTTCTTTCTTCTTTCTTTCTTTCTTTCTTTCTTTCTTTCTTTCTTTCTTTCTTTCTTTCTTTCTTTCTTTCTTTTTTTTTTTTTAGCTCCTACTTATGAGTGAGGACATGTGGTATTTCTCTTTCTGTGCCTCACTTATTTCACTTAACATAATCTTCTCCAAGCTCATCCAAATTGCTGAGAATGGCAAAATTTCATTATTTTTCATGGCAGAGTAGTATTCCATTGTGCATATGTACCACATTTTTCTTATGTATTTGTCTGTCAATGGACATTTAGGCTGATTTAGGCTGATTTTATTGTAAATAGAGCTGCTATAAACATGGGAATGCAGGTATCCCTTTGACATGATGGCTTCCATCCTTTTGTGTATAAAAACAGTAGTGGGCTTGCTGGATTGTATGGTAGTTCTCTCTGTAATTGAGAAACCTCTGTACTAATTTATAGTCCCACCAACAGTGTAGAAGAGTTCCCCTTTCTCTACATTCTTGCCAGCATTTGTTATTCTCTGTCTTTTTGATAATAGTCAATCTAACTGGGGTAAGGTGATAGCTCACTGTGGTTTTGATTTGCACTTCCCTGATGATCAGTGCTGTTGAGCATTTTTTCATGTGACTGTTGGCCATTTGTATGTCTTCCTTTGAGAAATGTCTATTCAGGTCCTTTGCCCATTTTTTAATCAGGTTTTTTTTTTTTTTTTTTTACTGTTAAGTTGTTTGAATTCCTCGTATGTTCTGGATATTAATCCCTTGTTGGATGTATAGTTTGCAAATATTTACTCCCATTCTGTAGGTTGTCTTTTCACTCCATTGATTGTTTTCTTTGCTATGCAGAAGCTTTTTAGTTTGGCCAAAAAAAAAAAAAAACAGTTCTTTCGAATTAAATTGGAACTGAAGTAAAATGATAGTGGAACAGAAATGAAATATGTTAAGAGATATCATTTCAGGTGGCCATATGGTGTCACACAATGTTAGTGTGTTCTCTAGGTGAAAACTCTCTTTTGATAATATGCTTGGGAATGTAATTGCTTATGGACACAAACAAAATGCACATACATCAATCTCACTTACGTTAACAGAGGTATTAGGAATACATGAGTATTTAAGAAAAATCTATGAATGTCATTATGTATAGTAATTGTTTATAGCTGAGGGCCAAATGTTCAATTGCTCCCAGTTGTAGTAAAATAATTTGATGGTAAATACCTGTGGGAAATAGAACTGTTGCAGAAACTTCTGATAAATGAGGGTACTTCAAAAAGTTCATGGAGAAAGAAAATTGAAAAATAATACAAATCTTTCCATGAACTTTTTGAAGTACCCTTGTACAACTAAAAAAATGGCAACATCTGAGAGACCCAAAGCTATATATATAAAGAAAGCTTTAAAATGAGTCTGCAAATCCAAGAGGTACTTCACCATATAAAAAAGACAAATTAATGTGTAGAATTAAAGTTTTGAATTATTACTTTTTAATCAGGACTAGTGCTTATCATAGGAAATTAAATAAAGTGAGAAAAATAATTGTTGAGGAAAATAGGAACTCAAATATTATCTCATAATGTACACACAAGAATTTTCTGGGAAGAAAACCTATAGACAATTTATGGCTTCCACTGGTGTCTTATTTCAATTGTGGCTGTTTCTAGAATTTGGTTGCATAATTTATAACCGGCAGTATTTAATCATGAGCATTGAGGATTTATGAAGGTGGAAAGCACTGTATTTAATGTTTACATGACACTGTCCTGTTACCTTTACTGCATTCCTACCATATGGACCCTCCACTTTGATAGCTTTATCATAAATCCATTAAAAATGCACAATTTGAGAGAGTTTCCTCTTTATAAACCTGATTTATAACCACCTCCTTGAAGAAACCCAAGAAAACGGTTGGCAGGAATCACATGCCGGTATTGGAGGATGGGAATTCAGAGACACCTATCCCTAGGACTTGGGTATTTCAGTAACCTATTACCCAAAGGTTTGGACCACTTTTTAAAGCAGGTGTTTTCAAAATTATGTTTAAGCACGGAATTCTAAAAAAAAAAAACGAAAAGAAGTATGTCTTATAGAATCAAAGGAACTCTGTTGTATGCATATTTTTTCCTACATTTTTACTATCCAGTTTATAACAAAAAGCCTTATTCCAGTGCATTTCTTTAGAATTTAAAGAACTTATAGTAGAATATGAATTAGCACTTTAAATTCCTGTACAATTACCTTAATGTTCAGAGGCAAACCCCATTTATTATCCAAACGTCTAACTTTACACAAGCCAAAATGCTGGAAAAAAGTTGACAGCTCATTTGAAATGGGACTAATGTTTCTCACATTTATGAGCTGCTTATGAATATCTCCATCTAAATGTCTATGCTTACCCAAAATTGAAGGGCAAATGATATTTCCTTATTATGCTTCATAAGGAAGAGTAATACACTTGTATTAGTTCAAAGTGAATTTAATCTATCTTAACATTAATTCTGTGAACTTTGCAATGAAAAGTAATTCAGATGACATTTTTAGTATTACTGTTCCAACATTTGTCAACATTAATAGTTGATGTTTGCTTAATATAAGTAAGTAAAATATTAGCACTTTTCTCCCAGAAATTAAAGATCCCGTTTCATTTTCCACTGAGATTGGGTGTTAGATTCGTGTTCATATAATTTTAATACAGTTTTGTCAAAGGCTAGAGATGTAATGAACTTCATTTTTTCTCAAGTTTTTTATGCAGAAGTATTTTAATCTTTCATGGTACATTGCAATGATTCAAGGTCACTTACATTTGCCATTTGACCAATAGTGTTTGTTGCCCGGCACTCTTTTTTATTTTTTTTTCAGTGCATTTTATATTTACCTGTGCCAGTCAGTTAGTATAACAAAGAATAACATAGAAATGTGCCTTTAAAATTAGTAAAGAGAAATATACCTGCATCCTGCCTGGAAAGCCACCTGTTACACTCTGAAACTAAATTAATGAATACAAAATGTTGATGCTTTACAGATCAGTTTAAAACCCACTATTTAATTTGTACAGATTTTACACAAATAAAAAGTTTCAAGATATCTAAAGGCGAGTCAGGTCACCCGCAAAATAATGGCCTTAAAGGCTCCCTTGCTTTTAAATCAGGTTGGATGTGTTCTTTCTTTGAACACTGTGTTCTAATTGGAATAATAAATCAAAGAAGACACTCAGGGTAGATTCCCATGTAAGGTGGACAACTGGACAGTGACTTTTTACTGCTGCTAACACGTGCATCCAATTACCATTTGATAGATTCATAGTGCTGGCAGTAAAGCATTGCCTCATTTTATAGTGCACCTAATAATTCTTCAACCTAAATCTGTCCACCTTTACTGATTTCTAACCTGTCAGTACGTGTGTTAGCATTAATAAGGAATTTTCAAATGTTTGGCATGCTTCCTACAATAAATGATGTCATTGAGATATTAATAAATCATCTAACTAATCCTAATAGAAGGCAAAGTATTAATTAATCAATACAGTTCATGTACTCCAAACTTCAAATAATTGTCAACTAAACAAACCTAATAATTTTACCACAACTGCAACCTAATTCTGAATAGTGTTGGTTAAATGCGCTAGCATGGATTAACTGCAAGATTAAAAACTTCTTTTAAAAGGCATGTTTGATCCTTTCTGTAAGTATTACTTTTTTCAGGGACCTTGTGTTAACATGCTTTACTGATAAGCATACAAGTTATTTCATCCTTAACAATTTTTGAAGCATTCCTCCTGTGTTAAAGATAACTTGATCTATACGTAGTGTCTTTACAATTTAAGCTCATTGGCTTCTTTCTAATAGTTCTGTTTTGATGCAGTCTGTGACACCTGCCTCTGAAACATTGTGAATCTCTGATACTTTATCACCTTTTACCACTCCATTATTTTTCTCCTCCTTGGTTTTTTGTTTGTTTGTTTGTTTGTTTTCACTGGTTTCTAAACGTGCTGCATACTTTTGAGGTCAGAGAGAGTTATTCATTAGCATCACTTAACACTTCAGGTGACATTCAGGGCCAGAGGCCAGTTTTGGATGTATAGTATCCAAATCTGATAGTTTATATTCTATGCATAAAAATGGTCCGTAATGTAAGTTTAACTTGAGCCATCAGGAGCCCCTTATCATTTTTTTTTTTTTTTTTTTTTTAATCCTTTTTGAGACTGGCCGCGCTGCGCTCAGCCAGTGAGCGCTGTGAGCACACCAGTCACCCCTATATAGGATCCGAACCTGCGGCGGGAGCGCCGCTATGCTCCAAGTGCCGCACTCTCCCGAGTGCGCCATGGGCTCAGCCCTTTTTTTTTTTTTTTTTTTTTAATCCTTTTTGAGACTGGCCGCGCTGCGCTCAGCCAGTGAGCGCTGTGAGCACACCAGTCACCCCTATATAGGATCCGAACCTGCGGCGGGAGCGCCGCTATGCTCCAAGTGCCGCACTCTCCCGAGTGCGCCATGGGCTCAGCCCTTTTTTTTTTTTTTTTTTTTTAATCCTTTTTGAGACTGGCCGCGCTGCGCTCAGCCAGTGAGCGCTGTGAGCACACCAGTCACCCCTATATAGGATCCGAACCTGCGGCGGGAGCGCCGCTATGCTCCAAGTGCCGCACTCTCCCGAGTGCGCCATGGGCTCAGCCCTTTTTTTTTTTCTTTTTTTTTCCCCCTTATCATTTTGAATCTCCAGTGAATTCTTCCTTATCCCAGAACTCACTGCCAATTTTTCTAAGCTTTGCCTTTAGAGAAGTGGGCAAACCAGAGATAAACACTCCTCTGACAATGGATTCTGATTGTCCTATTACTAGGTCATCATTCTGCATTTTCCCTCCAGGTTAAGTTTCTGCTCCTGATAAGTCTCCCTACAGGTTCATTTGAACTTTCTTTTAAGTTTTTTTAGTACACGTAACACTTACCAGCTGCTTTGTCATTTTCCTTACCTTTTTGCCTCTGTCTGGACTCCTATAAAAGAAAGAAAGAGAAGATGATTTAGAAAATCAAAATAATTATTTTTCTTCTACTTTAGTTATTTATTTCAAAGAAGATGAATGTTAATCTGGAGGTCTTTGGTATTCCCAATTTCCAGAATGCCACTTAGATTATCAAGCTTCTCTGTATGCCCCTGACAAATGTATGTAGCTTCTTAAAACAAAACCCATGTTCTCATTTAATACTCATTATCAATAGGGAAACAATGCAAAATATGCATGCATATGCACTTCAGGTTAACCATAAATATAGAAATGCACATGTCTTTTTTAGGAATATTTTGAAGCCCCAACAGGATTTAGAATCTGAATTAATAACGTAAATGTGTTCACATACTTCCTCTGAGGGAGAGTTAAATTTATGTTTATTATATGCAGAATCTGACTATTTACATATGTGAAATTTATCTGTTACTGTCATAATAATGTAAAGCCAAGCTTCTTTTTTTAATTGTTTCCAAATTTTAAGTAACTTTAATTCATTGATAGAATTATTAAAAGAATTAGTATTCTGTAACATGGGTAAAATGGTAACATATGACACTGATTTACATGCTACTTATGTTCTAAAGTGACATATTTATAATGGTATTAATAAGGTAATTGCCAGATTTCTTGTGCATTTTCTAGAATATCTGTATAGAAGGATATGATTCCATTAACATGAAATAAAAGTGCTAGGAATGTTAGTCAGATAATGTATAATGAACAAAAATAGAAAAGTATTTTAAAGTTCAAATGTGCTGATTTCTAGGGAGCCAGAGAGATGGTAAAGAACATACTATAAATGTTAGAAGGCACAGGAAAAGCAGAAAAGCAGAGAGGCCATAGAGCGTTTAGAAACATACTGTGAAAGGAGGAGGAGATGCTTTGCTGGAGTGATGAAGACAAGGGTTTTGAACTCTCAGGAGAGAGATCTAACTAATGAGTAGCATTGCAAAAGGACTGACATGACAAGAAAGGTGTGAGGGAAATATAACCCAAGTGCTGGCATTTAACTGGATGTTAAATCAACTGAAATGAGAACATGTGATCTAAGAGGAATCCCACAGAAGCAATCGCATGGTATCAAAGTAAGGAAGGCTAAGTCCCAGTTTCTGCTAAAGAAGTGGTATAATAGAATGATTAAAATTGTGGGCTTTGATTCAAAGGGATTAAAAGTATGAGCCCAAAGTGAAAATGGGTTTTGAAGCCACAGACCTGGATGCCAAAATTGCCAGACAATAATGGATAACTTTGGGAAAGTCATCATCAGTGAAATGGAGATATTAACAATATCTCCCTCTTTACTACTTGGTAAAGATTAGATAATCTCATTCATTCATTCATTCATTTATTCATTCATTCATTCAACCGAAATTTGGGTGCCTGCTTTGTGTCAGATACTTTGTGAGGCATTGAGTAAATATGGTGTTGAAATAAGTTGCTGTTTCTGTTGTCATAAAACTTATACTCTACAAGATAGTGTTATAAACAAACAAACAAGTACACCAAGCGATGTGTGATGAAAAATTGAGGTGAGGGCTATGGAAGAAATGAGTAGAGCTTTAATAGAGAACAACTGGAAACTATTCCAAACAGCATGGCTAGAAAGCCTTTTGAAGAGGTGGGAGGAAGGAAACCACATGGGGAGGGTTTGGTGCCTCCTGTGAGAAGTACAGAGAAGGCACATTGAGGCTGGACTTGGTGGAAGTTTGGAGAAATTGGAGTTGATGCATATAAACAGCTTAACATTGCCTGGAACAAAATAAGCCTTCATCAGGTGAGTAGGACATTAAAAAAAAAAAAAAAAGTATGATGCTTCCTCTTGTTTCTGAAACAACAAATAGATTATTTAATGAAGTGGGAATTAAAAATACTGGGATTGAGGAAAGAGGCAGGAATGAGGAATATAACTTAACTTTTTAAAAAAAATTTAAAAAGGAAAATATTAGAAGTACCTAAAATTTGATTTGAAATTGTAATATGTATAATGTTCTGCAGTTTGGGGGAAAGAGTAGAGGCCTGGTTCTTTAGCAGACTGGTAGCAGGGATTTAAAATTGTAGGTAACTTGAGGAGACAGTAAGGAGCTGAAAATAAAGAATAGAAGATAACAAATGTGTTCAAGGACACAACCTATAAAAGAACAAAAGAAAGGAAAAAAGAGAATAGCAACAAAACAGGTAACCATGGAGATTCAAAGAAGACAGATAATAGGATGACAGGCAAAAAGAGAAAAGTGACTCCTATAGTCTGGATTGTCCCAGCCAAAACTCAAGTTGAAGTTTAATTGCCAATGTAATGGTGTCCGGAAAAAAAGAGAATAGCAACAAAACAGGTAACCATGGAGATTCAAAGAAGACAGATAATAGGATGACAGGCAAAAAGAGAAAAGTGACTCCTATGGTCTGGATTGTCCCAGCCAAAACTCAAGTTGAAGTTTAATTGCCAATGTAATGGTGTCCGGAGACAGTGTCTTGAAGAGGTGATTAGGTTGTTAAAATTGATTGATAATATTTTTCCCACAAGACTAGGTTAGTTCTTCTGGGACTGGACTAAGTCCTGAGAGAGTGGGTTGTTATAAAGTGACATTGTCTTTCACATTCTACCCTTTTGGCACACACCTGCTTCTCCTTCCACTTCTCCTCCATGCAAAAGGCCCTGACCAGAAGCCAAGCAGATGCAGGTGCCATGCTCCTTTGACTTCTCAGCCTCCAGAATTGTGAGCCAAATAAAACTCTTTCTTTATAAATTACCCAGTCTCAGGTATTCTGTTATAGCAACACAAAATGGACTAAGATAGTAACTCTTAATTTTTAAATATTTTAAAACAAATCATTTTTCAAGTTATGATATGGTTTTTGAACAGGATTATCACAAATACTCAGCTCTCAGTAAACTCTGTAAGTTGTTTTCGTTTCTTGTTTCTCATTCTATGATTGTGACCTTTTGGCTCACACCCTCAAAGAATTTGCAACCTAGAGCTAAGAGACAAGAGATCTTCACAGGGACTTGGAAGATCATATGTGGCAATTTATACTCAATGCCAAGAAGCAGGGCAGAATTTAAGTAAACAGCAACTTCTGAGAGAGGTATATATGACATCAGAAGATCACGTTGAGAATAAGGGACTCCAGTTAGACATAGACTTAGACAACAGAGAGGAATAAAAATATTCTAAAAGAAGACACAGAAGCATGTAGACACAGAACCAAACACCAAGTTTTTAGGAAACAACACTCAGATCAACGGAGTGGACCAGAGTTTGGGTGGGTGTCCTATGACATACAATGCAAAGTATATCAGAACATGCTATCGTATGAGAGGGAAGTATGTAAATATATTTGAAGACCTAAATTTTTTGGCAGAGTATTACAGTAACATGGTTTTCATTTAAAATCAGCCTTCTTTATTTTTATTTTTGTTTACTTATTTATTTATTACTTTTGAAGTAAAAACAGAAGAAAAGCAGAGGAACATTTGATAAGAGTATTGTTTATATTATAATTGACATAATCTAAATATAGTAAATGTAAAAATTGTAGCTTGATATAACAAACTAATTTTGTGCTAGGGGCATGAAAAAGAAGCAGTTCTTCTGATCTTCACAAAATGACATCACTGTTAGCTTTCTTGATTTTCCAAATGAACATTATATTAAAATGTAAAATACTCTCTACTTCAAAAATTCTTGTTATGTATGTATCACTGGGAAAAGTGTTTTGTAATTTCCAGGAGATTCCCAAAGGGAATTACTGATGCATTAACATCACTTGCTCCAGTTCTGTATTTTTTCTTGTCATTCCTGTTCTAAATAGTCTTAGATTTAGTTGGTTTAGGTGATCAGGAAAGGAAACAAAGGTGACTACAGCTCTTTTTCTTGCAAAAGAGTAGACTTCAAGTGTTTTTTAAACAAACTTGGAGTGGGATACAGACAGCATATTTACAACTAAACCCACTATTGAGCCATGAGCTCCGGAGTCACACTTATTGGTATAGAATCTGGGTTCTAAAACTTCATAGCTGTGTGACCTTAGCCAAGTTACTCCCTGTACCTTGGTCTCTGCATCTGTTAAGATAATAATTTATCACTCATCATTGTTGGATGAGTTCATCAATTTACAAATGAGACTATAAATGTAAAGTCGTAAATATAGAACCTGGCACATTTATGAGCTCAAAAATGTCTCATTACTCTTTTATGCTAAGGCTACTTGTGTTCTTATTAATCATCTCATTATCTGAAAATATCCCTGAATCATGGAATAATAACAACAACAACAAAATTGGCAGAAAATTGCTAATATAACACCAAGCTATATTTTATAGTTTGTAAAGATTTCAATGTTTTCATCGATTGTCAGAAAAATTCTGCTTATACTATGTTTAAATGAGAAAACTAAGCCTAAAAGTTATGGTGCCAGATTGAAATTACATACTTTGCATAAGTGAGTCGGGATTCAAACCTAGGCCAGCCTTAGCTAGGGTGATCTTTTTACTTGGTTCTCCTGGAACAGTCCAAGTATATGCCTCTTGCTCTGGTGTATTTATTAATATAGCACCCGGTTTAGTCTGAAAATGTCCTATTACAAAATCACCCTAGTCTTAGTCAGTCTGGTCTATGTAAGGTACAAATCTACACAAGCCAGTTTCCTATTAGATACTTCAATTTCTTCCCAGTGTCCTCAGAATAATATCTACATCCTTTCACATGTCATGCAAGGTCCTCATGATCTGCTCCCTACCTACTGATCTCCTGGCCTCATTTCTCACTTAACTCCCCATTATAGACTTTCTAAGTTGATTTCAGTTCCAGAACATGCCTTGACCCCTCATATTCAACCTTTGTAGACACTGAATGGTCTGTCTGAAATGGTGTTCTTGTCTCATCGCAGCTTTCCTTCCTTTCAGTTGGATGTCATCTCTGGAAAGATTTCTTGACCACTTTGTTGTACTCCCAAAACTTGTGCACCCCAAAAACCCTATACCTAGTGTTGTAACACAGTTTTTCACTTGATTAGTTGACTGCTTACTCAACATGTTTCCTCATAAACAGAAAACTTGTTGAAGGTGAAGACTGTATCTCATTAACCTTTGCCTACAAGTACTTAATACAGTGTCTGGCATATAACAGGTTCTCTTTCTACATATTATTAAGTAAATTACTCTTGCTACCTGCATGATCTTGATCAAGTCACTTAGATTTTCTTTGGTTTAATCATCTTGTCTGGAAAATGTGATTTACATACTACCCACCAGAAAAAAAGTGGTTGAAGTAAATGATCTCTTAAAATTCCATTTAGTTCTATCTTCTACAATTCTGACTCTTAAGTCTCTCTTACGTACTTAAATTGATTCAAACTTTTGAATAAAAATTATGTAATCATAAAATGGATCATTTTTCATATTTCTCCAATTTTTCTATCTAAAGTTACTATTTATTACGTTCAGTAGAAATTAAAAATGACTTTACTCTCCTTTAAAATTCCTTCTGACTGTGAGATTGTTATTTCTGGTTTCAGAATTGTGCTTGGATTCTTGAATAATTTGGTGGCAATCAAGAAATCAGCAATTCTCAATAACTCCTTTTTTTAATTGAAACATAATTGACTGTACATATCTGTGGGGTACAGCGTTGAATATCAATGCCTGCGATATATGATGCTCAAACACCTGTAATACGTGATGCTCAAATCAGGATAATAAACATATTTGACATTATACAATGTAATAATTTTTATGGCCCTTTACCAATTTCTCTATTACACCAAATCCCCCTTTTCCACCTGTGCTGGCCTCAGTTCTGTTCTCTCCTTTTGAAAGTTCAACAAATGGTTGTAATTGTTGTCTCTTTTTTCTTTCTTTTTTTTACTTGTTTATTTTTTAGTTCCCACTTACAAGTGAGAACATGTGGTAGTTCTCTTTCTGTGCCTGGCTTATTTCACCTACAATTTTCTCTAAATTCATCAATGTTGCTAAGAATGGCAGAATTTCATTCTTTTTTTCTGGAAGAGTAGTATTCCATTATATATATACACCACATTTTCCTTATCCAGTCATCCATTGACAGATATTTAGGTTGTTTTCAACTCTTGGCTATTGAAAATAGAGCTGAAATAAACATGGGAGTGCAGGTATCCCTTTGGCATGATGATTTCCATTTTGGGTGGAATATACCCAGCAGTGGGACTGCTGGATCATATGGCAGTTCTATCTGTAGTTGTTTGATGAACCTCCATACTGTTTCCCATAATGGATGCAGTAATTTACAGTTCCACGAACAGTATAGGAGGGTTCTCCAGTCTCCACACCCTCACCAGCATTTGTTATTTTCTGTCTTTTTGACAGCCAGTCTAACTGGTGTGAGATGCTATCTCAATGTGGTTTTGGTTGCATTCCCCTAATGCTTAATGATGCTGAGCATTTTTTTGAAGTGTCTGTTGGCCATTTGTATATCTTCCTTTAAGAAATGCCTATTCTGTTCCTTTGCCCATTTTCTAATCAGGTTACTTGTTTATTTTTACCATTAAGTTGCTTGAATTCCTTGTATATTTTGGATATTAACTCCTTGTTGGATGCATAGTTTGCAAAAAAAGTTTTCCATTCCTTTACAGAGGAAAAATAAAGTACTGCAAAGAGTGGCAGTAAAACAATACAGTTTGTAGTCTTGGCTGTGTCAAAACATTTACTGCGTGATCTTAAGCAGGTCATTTACTGTATCTCAGCCTCAGAGATCTAATCTATGAAATGAGTGTATTTTTGAATGAAATAATTATTGAAATATTTTAGTTCCACACAATCATTTCATAGACTAAGGGCTATATTCCAGGAGCATACCCCTATTAGAAAATAATAGCTATAGTATGCTGAATAATGGTCACCGAAAGACATTAGGTCCCAAGCCCTGGAACCTCTGAATATTACTTCATATGGTAAAGTTCTTGCAAATGTGATTAAGGATCTTGAGATGAGTTTATCTTGCATTATCCAGGTATACCCTAAATGCCATCACAAGAGTCCTTATTATAAGAGAGAAACAGAAGAAGATTAGACATACACAGTAAGCAGACAAGAGAGACACAGAGAGAAAGATTTAAAGATGCAATGCTGTTGGCTTTGAAGACAAAGAAGCCACGAGCAACAGAAGAAGATTAGACATACACAGTAAGCAGACAAGAGAAACACAGAGAGAAAGATTTAAAGATGCAATGCTGTTGGCTTTGAAGACAAAGAAGCCACGAGCCAATAAATATGACTCTAAAGCTAGAAGAGGAAAGGAACCTACAGAAGAGCTTGTCTCCCAAGAACCTACAGAAGAGCTTGGTCTTGCTGATACTGTGATTTAAGCCTAATGAAATTGATATTGAACTTCTGGCCCCCAGAACTGTGAGAAAATAGATTTCTATTGTTTTAGATGCTAAGTTTGTAGTAATCTATTGTAGATGCCATAGTAAATTAATACATTTTTTGGTACTCAAAGTGTACCAAATACCTAAAAATGTGAAAGTGGCTTTGAAATTGGATAATGGGCATAGGCTGGAAGAATTGTGATGCACATGATAGAAAAGGCCTAGATTTTCTTAAACAGACTTCTGGTAGAAATATGGACAAAAAAGTCACTCTGGTGAGGACTTAAAAGGAGGCAAAGGGCATAGCAGAAAAAGTCTACATCATGTAGAGAATGCATATATCTTAATAGAGTGTTGGTAGAAATAGGAACATTAAAAGGACATTAGGTAAGGGCTCAGAAAGAAATGAAGAACATGTTATTGGAAATTGGAGGAAAGGCAATCTTTGTTATATAGTGGCAGCAATTTAGCTGAACTGTGTCAAACAGTTGTGTGGAAAGCAAAACATGTAAGTGGTTAATTTGGATATTTAGCTGAGGAAGTTTCCAAGCAAAGTGTTAAAGGGTCAGCCTGGTTCTTCTTGCTGCTTATAGTAAAATGCAAGAGGAAGGAAATAAACTGAAGAAAGAACTGTTAAGCAAAATGGAAAAAGCACATGATGATTTGGGAAATTTTCAACCTATCTAGATTGCAAAAGATGCTAAAATAGGAGATTCACTGTTAGGAATGCACACTGCTAAAAGAAGGCTGAGGGTTTGGCTGGACATCCTTATGCTAGTGCTGAAGAGAAGAGACATATGACTGATGGATTTCCTCAGCCATTTCAACAGAAGCTAGGAATAGCAATGAGATTATCCAGGAAAGATCTGTGAAGGACTCTCTTGTGGTGTGAATCTCCGTGACATATATGGGAGGCCCACTAAGTTTTTGAGAATGTTATATTAGCAGAAATACTGCCAGCTTAGATTTTAAAAGACAACGATAAAACAAAGTAAAGAAACACTCTCAGGCTCCCCTAATTCTACAGAAAGGGAACAAGCTGATAAAACTATTCAGCTGCCAACACACATTAGCTTTAAAGAAGAGGAAAGATCACTGTGAATGCACAGCCTTGGGCACAGAGCTCACATGCAGTACCCTCAAGCAAGAGTGAAGTATTTCCAGACCTTGAAACCTAACGGAATTTGCCCTGCTAGATTTTGAAATTGCTTGGGACCAATGACCTCTCTCTTCCTTACATTTTTCTCCTCTTGGAATGGGAATGTCTATAACTGTTATACTCTGCTTGTCCTACTTCTATATTTTGGGAACTGATAAATTATTTTCTAGTTTTATGATTCATTGATGGAGAATAATTTTGTTACAGGATGGATTATACTCAGAGTCTCATCCATACCTGATTTAGATTATTTAGATTATGAGATTTGAGATTTTTGAGGTGCTGATATTTAAATAAGTTTTTGGACTTTAATTTATGCTATGATAGGTGGAGACATGTGAGGACAATAGGACAGGGTGAATGTATTTTGCATATGGGATGGATGTAAATTCTGTGGGACCAGAAGGTAGAATGTAGAAGGATGAATAACAGCTGCCCAAAGATTTCAGGTTTTAATCTCTGGGACCTTTGAATGTTAACCTATATGGTAAAGTTTTGCAGATGTGATTAAATTAAGGATCTTAAGATGAGAAGATAATCCCGATTTATTCAGGTGGGCCCTAAATTCCATCACAAATGTGCTTAAAGACAGAGGCAGAGGGAGATTAGATATACACACAGAAAGCAGAAGGTGATTTGATGGTGAAAGCAGAGATTTGGAGATGCTATACTATTGGCTCTGAACATAGTGGAAGGGCCATGAGCCAAGAAATGTGGCTCCAGAAGCTGAAAGAGGGAAAGAAAGGATGCTCCCCTGGAAAGCTTCTAGAGCAAATGTAGCCCTGCCAACACCTTGATTTCAGCCCAGTGAAACTGGCCTCCAGAACTATGAGAGAATAAATTTCTGTTGTTTTAACTCACCAATTTTGTGATAATGGATGCTCCCCTGGAAAGCTTCTAGAGCAAATGTAGCCCTGCCAACACCTTGATTTCAGCCCAGTGAAATTGGCCTCCAGAACTATGAGAGAATAAATTTCTGTTGTTTTAACTCACCAATTTTGTGATAATTTATTGCAGCGGCCCTAGGAAACTAATACAGTAATTTATGACAGCTTGGCGTGGCCCAAATTAAGGATAGTTTGCAAAAGCAAAGTGCTATGTTATGGTAGAAAGCACTAAGTATGTATTCAAATAGATGCAAGTTCCTACACTTTATCTACCTTCTATTAACTGTATGAACAAGATAAATCTCTAAGCTTCTATTTCCATCCCATCTATGAGGATTAAACAAAATAATTTATGTAGAAATATCTAGCAAAGTAGCAGGCTAAGTATGGAACCTCAAGTTTTAGTTGAACCTAAATGGATAACAAGTTTAAATAACTATATGTTTGTAAAACATTGTCGAAAAAATAGTCTATTTGCTCATATTACTTTGACTGCTAGGGGCTACAAGAGCAAAGGGCTTTGGTTGCTTGATGAAGAATCTGGCAATAAAGGTGGCCTGTTTTTCCATTTGGTTACAAATTCAATCCAACTGGATAAAAAGATTTCTCTTGAACTGGTCCAAGAGCCCCTCTCCTGAAGATGCATGCTAAACTCAAGGTAACCTTTTCTATTTAAAGAGGCCCCTTTACAGTTAAGGGTGATAGAAGACCAATTTTTTAAAAAAAGAATAATGAACATAATTAAAATGTCAGTAAGTGGTAGTTTCTGAAGGATGTTTTCAGTTTAAATATGTCAACATTAATGCACATTTGCTCTTTTTGAAACTAATATCTTGCGTCATCTATCCTCTCTCACTATGGGTAGAATTCATTAACATCCTATGTTTAAGTCTCTTATGTCTCAAAATATTTTCAAAATAGTGCAACTCTCCTAAAATTTATTATCATGTCTGCTTATATTCCTCTAATTTTTAAGGTCTAGAAAAAGGCATGATTCTAAACCTAACATTTTCTCTTATAGAAAATTGGTTTCTCTCACAATAATAAGAGCTATGAAGTTGTAGAAGGAAAATAAAATGTTTCATTGTTAAGTCTTAGGATAATGGGGCTTATGCCAAGCTGAGGCTGCCTGTGACACCTCCTGGTTTAGAATATTATGGAGTTCACTCCTTTTTCTCCTTAATACTCATTGACAGCTAAGAGCCTTGGATAATAGTAATTTGAGAAGAGAGGTAATGGTGATGATGGAAGAGAGGTAATGGAAAAGGCGGATGCAATTAGGAACAGGGCTCTGGTGCAAGGGAACCTGGTAAGAGATATGACCCAGGATTACCTAGAGCACAGTGAGCATGCTAGTGCGAAGACCAATCTTACTAAGACTGGTGGCTTCAAAGACTTTTGCTTAAATTCTCTGAGACCAGGCACGTAGCTTAGGTTCATCCAAACCTTCCAGGAGGTTTCTGAAACTTTCTTAGCGATATAATAGCCACAGAGCCAGTTGTACATTTTAATCAAAAATCCAGCCTCTACCCATTTCTCTTAATAAAGATAAGATTCCTTTTAATAAGCACTTAGAAAAGAGGTTTGGAGCAGGAGTAGAGGGAGGTCAGATTGGAAATAGGTAATAATAATGATAAGCAGTAATATGTATTTCTCAAACTTGGATCTGTGGACCACATGATCACAATGAACTAATGTGCTTGCTCAAAATGCAAATTTTAAGAGCCTTATTCCAGAAGTACTGCACTGGGAAGGAGGGAGGAGCAGGCAAGTAAGACATTCATGCACAGGAAAATGAACTTTAATAGACACCTCCAAGTGATTCTTAATGCCAACAAACCTTTTGAGAAACCATAAAATTAAGAGTGACACTAAATTAAGGAGTAGAGGTGCTGGGAGAAAAGGCCAAAGGTGTTTTGAGCTTGGAGTAATCTGAAAAATTTGGCAGAATGAATTTCATACACATATTCCACGTTTGCACATTTTCCATTTTTGAACATATTCTGGAAAAGGAAAAAATGCCAGTATACTTTGTAAAAAGGAAGTACTTTTTAAAAGTTAAAACATATGCTTAAGTTTAAATGCTCTCTGGTTGGTGGAAGAGATTTTCTGATAAATCTAAGATTAGATTAGGTCAGTTTTCAGCTCACTATCCTAAGTGTCTGAGTACGTGTGTGCTCAGGCTGGAGGGAGGAAGAATATGCTTAAGTTTAAATGCTCTCTGGTTGGTGGAAGAGATTTTCTGATAAATCTAAGATTAGATTAGGCCAGTTTTCAGCTCACTATCCTAAGTGTCTGAGTACGTGTGTGCTCAGGCTGGAGGGAGGAAGAGAACATGTGACGCCTGTTTAAAGCTGGCTGTTTTCTCACCACGTTAGAATGGCCTCCACTGCTATTTATGAGAAAGAGCTGGGGATGCTACACTGAATGACAAATGTGTAAACAAACTTTTAGAGATTCAAGGCTCCTCCCTACTCTTTTTTTTTTTTAAAGCCACAGGAATTTGTGCATATGCACCTGCACCTCTAACCCTGAGAGTGTTGGCAGGATCCTAGCCCTAAAAGTTATTACTTGAATATGGAGCACAGCTTCCAAAGCTGGAAATATTGCTGAAATTCTATCAAAGAAAAAGAAATATTGCTGAAATTCTATCGTTTCCTTGTGAACTATCTTTTGAACTCAAGCAGTTTCTAAATGTCTAACACTTTATTGAGAAGAACTCCTCTTTATTGTGAAAAAAATTATTTGTTTTCAGCTGTGAAAATTATTTCAGTTTCAGTTCCTTTTTCCAGATGATTGGGACTGATACTACAATAAAAGCTGTGACTACATTCACTTATGCAAATTATAGGCTCACACTTTTGATATAAATGACATTTCTTTATACCTGCGAAAGATATCTTATACCAGATTTATATCCCATGGAATTCATGGAATATGTCCTGCAAAGTGACAGGGAATATGAATCTGAAAGTGTTAATAAAGAATTAACAACAAGTAGCCTACCCTATGATGTGTCTTTTCTTCCGCTGCTTATTATTTTTTAAATATTTTTCTTTTGTACTGAAGACTTCAAAGTCATTTAACAAGCTCAACCAGAATATGTTCAGCTGAGCTTAGCAGTATGTAACCACTGACACTGGCCATAACTTATTAGTTTGAGATCATTATTGTACTGACCAACCTACAGTGGTATGGTGGGGATTTTCACCATCCCAAAAGACTTCGTGGAGGTTTGAAATCATTTGTTATATACTGCTGTGCTATGTCTTATGAGTTAGTTCAATGGCATTTTTGCCCTAATGATTTGTGCTCCAAAAAAAGCATCAAAGTATTCCTACTAATAAATAATCTGAACTAAACACTGCCAATTTTATTCACTAGAAAAATGCCATCCATCAATTGCCATCAATATTATGTATGTTTTCCTTTATTAATGACAATAATTATAAAATAAAAGCATACTGTCTCTGTCCTAGACCATCCTATACCTTTGCATGTCCTTTTTCAGTGGCTGACACTATAATTGAATTCATGAACTTTTTATATAATAGTGACATTTTGTGATGAGATAGAACTGGGGACTAGAAAGAGAAAAATGAGAAGTTGGAATAAGTTGTATTATTAAATTCATTCTTATTTCACACTCAAAATAAATGAAGAATTCAGTAATGTTTCTACAATCTCTTAGATTGACTCTACAATCATAGAAAATCCTTGTCTTCCTATGTTGATCATGGAAAATGTTTTGAGGCACTTCGGTCTTAATCCAACATATGGGTGCTTCGTGTGCACTTTTTTCTTTTAATCATTTTGGATATCAGAAGAATCCATTTAATAGGCAGGTATATATTTTTTATATTAAAAATACAGTATAGAAGTCCTTTATGATTAAATGATTGATGCAAATGGAGTGAATTTGACTACTGATACCTAGCTCTTCATTTTAAATACTGTTTCAGCTCTGTTTTTATGGGATAAAATAATAATAATAGATAACATTGTTGAATGTCTAGTTAGTCCTATGTACTTTACATGTATGCTCATTTAATCTTTAAAACAAACAATCCTAGGGTGTGGATACTAGATCATCCCATTTTACAGACGGGAAAATTTGATGCCACTAAGAGACCTAGTAACTTCACCGAAGTCTTACAGTTAATAAGTGGTGGGGCTAGGATTTGAACCCAGGTAGTGTGGCTCTAGTTTACAAGCACTTAATTACTATGCTATTGTGCTCTTCAAGAAAATATTCTAGTTTAGTTTGAAATCCCTCAGTAAAGCAAAGGCAAACTGGGCGCTATGGTACATCAGCAAATTAAACTTTATAGCTGGAGGAAACGTATGCAGTGTTCTGTGCTTTCTTGACTGAACATTGCCTACATAAGGACCAGAAAAAACACATCTTATTGTCATCTACAAATTTTTACCTGCAGCTGCTAAAGTCTGGCTCCCAACCACTTTTGTCTTGATACTCATGATGGCTAAAAAAGAAACAGATAAAATATATATATATTTGTACTTTTCCAGTAGTAACCTTTTTGAAGGATGATAAACTGGGCATGTTTTTAAAATAGTTTTATAGTATAAATTCAATTTTCAATCTGTTCTTTTAGCTTGAAATTCCTTATGTCATTTATTTAATATCAAAGATTTTTGACCTACTCACATATGAAGAAAAATATGTATTTTGTTTTCTTGCCATTTGAGAAATATTTGTCTGGATGCCAAACTGCCTGAAGACATACTCTTTTACTAAGAAAGCAAAATTTTAATAGAAGTTTACTTAGTATTGCTGATATTTGCCCTTTTATTTAATTTCCCCATAGTTCCCAAATTCAAGATTTGAGGTATTCTCTTTATTAAAGTCACTCATATTAAACTCCCACATCTACATGTAGCCATTTTTAAGTCCAAAGGATAACTTCAAAATGATCTGAACACTGGATCAAATAAAAGATTTATTTCTCATCTTTACAAATGCCTTTCCTAATGAATTTTAACCAAACTAACCTAGAATCAGCTTTTGGTATACTTCATGCTAATGGTAGATTTGCTTTTTGCTTTTGAAGGTGAACTGATATTCACAAATCATATGTCACAAGCCACTAAAAGTGTCAGAATCCCACAGCAGGCCCTTGGTGGCTTGTTAATCTCTCCTGTTTAAAAGAAACAGACTAATTCACTTAAATATAATGAAAGCCATGCCTGCTCTACCCAGTCCCTCAACGAGCATCAACCATGCAAGTCCTGCCTTCTTTCTTCACCTCCTGCTTTCCTGACTCTGACAATTAAACATGAAACTAAGAATTAATGATTTCCTTAATGTTGCCATGTCTGAGTTATTTCAGATGTCACATATGTGAAAAATGTAGAATGCCTTTTTCTTTTTTTTTTTTTTGCATTGAAAATATATACAAGGAGGTCTCTGCCCACCTTTCACCATTGTTCTCAACAAAGCATAAAAGATAAATCAGGATGTGAGATGCTGGGACCAGATGTATATATAACCTTTTGCCCTCATTATTCTAATTGACTTCCATTAGGGGGAGGGAGGGGAAAATAAAATAGCACAAAATAGGAAATAATTGATACAGAGGTGAGAGATTAAACTTTTAACATTGGATTGGCTAAAATCTAGGTATATTATAATTAGAATAATAGAAGAGCAGTTTCAAAGGATCAAATCAAAGATGATTGGTAAAATACTAATAGGAGAGAGAGAAATAATTTACCTTAATATTATATACCCAGAAATTGTCCAAATGTGGTTAGTTGTGCCAATGCCATATTATTTTTAACACTGCTCATATTTATTTTTGTACTTTGAAGAAAGAGCCAAATGTCCTCTAACTCTTCTTGCCCAGATACACACAGGCACTTGTGGCTAATTATGTTCATAGTGAGTTGTCCCCTTCCAACCTTGTATTTATTTTTTCTCATATTTATTTTTGTACTTTGAAGAAAGAGCCAAATGTCCTCTAACTCTTCTTGCCCAGATACACACAAGCACTTGTGGCTAATTATGTTCATAGTGAGTTGTCCCCTTCCAACCTTGTATTTATTTTTTCCCTTTTAGTAATATTAGTTATTTGTGGCTCTCCATGCTGAAACTAACTGCAATATGTAGTGAGGTTAGATCTTCCTATCAAATACCTTAGTGACAAAGGCAGGGACCCGAGACTAGGATGAAAACAGATTCTTACTTTCAACATATATCTTAATTAAAGCTCAGAGTCATAAGAGTGAAAATCTGGAGTTAGGACATTTAAAGGGAAAAACAATTTTCATTGCAAGCATACTGTACATGTTAGTCATGGCTCAGAGTGGAGTAGGAATTTTATGAAGCAAGAAGGGGGAGGTGCAAAAAGAAGATTTTGAGTTTTCTTCCAAATGTATTTTTAAATAGCATTACAGAATCAGGATTTATAAGAAAGAAACAATAGCAAAAAGAAAGGGTTTTTTGTCTGTTTGTTTGTTTGTTTGGCAAATTATTTGAGAAGGAAATTGACCACCAGCAAAGAAGCATGAAGAGACCAAAAGAAGACAATTGATTAAAGAGCTCCTGAATGTGGCAATGTCTGAAATCCTACATGACAATCTGCCAAAGCCTGTTGACAGCTAATCTTGGGGTATAAAGTCTGACTGGAGGTCTGAAATGTGGAAGGAACTTTTGGAGGTCATTTAGTTAGCTTCAGTCTTTCTTCACAAGCCACACACTGTCATTTTAGATGTTTCCCACCCACACTGATATTTGACAGTAGTAACTGAAGAATTTACAGTACTCCTGAATATCTAACTCTAGTGTTTGGCTATAATATCTGGAGATATACATATATACATACATACATACATATATGTATAATTTTAACTTAAATCTCTGATTCTGTAACTTTAGCTCATTTTGTTTTGGTTTCTCCTCAATGAGCATAAGAAATACTTGAGTCTAAATAACCTACTTAAAATTTTTGCATTTTCTATGTAAAAATTATCCACAGAGATTATATAACCAATTTCTACCTTGGTTTCCAAGAACCAAAAGGATTCACATCATGGTTCAATTCATTCAGATACTTTATTTGGTTTACAAGATACTTTACATATATAATCTTACTTGATTTTCACAACAACTCTATCAAGTAGGCAGGATAGATGGTAATATTTTCATTATATATGTGAAAAAAACTCACCAGATTGCACTTAAAGTAGGATTCTCTTCTTCTGGTTTCTAATTAATAATCTTTCTACTGCATTATTAAGTTTCTCCTAGATCAGGGCTGATAGCCATAGCACAACTGACATTTTAAACAAGGTAATTTTTTGTTGTAGGAAGTTTCCCTGTGTATTGTAGGATGTTTAGCAGCATCCTTGGTCTCTACCCACTGGCTGCCAGTAATACCATGCTTCCAGTTGTGACAACCAAAAATTATCATTGTCATAGGCCATGGGCCAAGGGATTGCCAATCTGATCATATCTGGAGAATAACTGTATTCAATTAGTGTTAGGTATTAAGAGATTCTTTAAATGTAAGATGCACATGCGTCTTCCTATTACTATATGAGTACATGAGTTTGTCATCATTTTTTTGATAATGACTATGGTCCACTCACAGAGGATATAATCTAATACCTTCCCTTAATACTTCTAAGGCCTTTAGTTTCCCATCAGAAAGTAATTTTCTCCCTTTCCCTTAAAAAGTGTCACCAAAAGAAATGATATTTATTTTTCTTTTTTCTTAAAAGTTTAAAATGTAAAAGAAGAAATTCCAACTCAGATTAATTTTGGAAGTCTCTTAGCCACCGAAGACTTGGTCTATAGAGAAGGTGTGAGCCCTGAAGCTTTCCTTCTATTTTACGGTGCTCTGAAATACATAGTAAGTTCAATAACGCAATTCAAATATAAGAAAATTGTGTTTATTACCAGCTGCTAATTTGTTGCCTCATTACCATGTGGCCCAGAGCTGTCATATTTGTGTAGCTGGGGTGTTTGAGAGACCTAGAGAGAGGTCAGTTATGAAGGAAAATGTACATGGGGTAACCAAGAAAATAATTAATTGAAAAAAGAATTAAAAATTTATGTAGACCAAAAGTGCATAAAGAATTATGAATGTTTTAAAGTGGATATATAATCAATGACATCCCACTCTCTAAGTTAAAAATAAACTTTCTAATGACACAGAACAAATGCTAGGTTGCCAAAAATTACTTTCTTCATATTTTAAAGAGAACCTTTCAATAAAGAAAAATATTGCTAATGACCTTATTGAAAAGTCACAGTTAAAATGGATGAATCTTTTATACTTTATTTTTACTTTTCAACAAACCTATCTTTTTTGGTGCTTCTTGGGTATGTAAGATAATTGGTGTGAAATCTCAAACTCTGTGAAACTTGCTTGGTCCAAAATACGGAAAATTTAGAGCAGTCAAGCTCTGTTTGAAATGTCTTTAAATCTTCCAATCTATATTTTTTAAATTACTATATAGCAATTTAAAATTAATATTGATTTCAAGAATGTCTAATGGCTGTCTTGCTGGTTTACTCTAAGTATAATTGTATTTCCTCATGAAAGGTTAAAATTCCCATTTCATTACTTCTATTTATGTAAGTTTCCAGGTGACATTCACAATTAGCCATTAAAAGGGAAATACATATAATTGAGATTCACCAGTTGGTTTAATGCAAATATTTATTTAAAAATATATATAAATATATAAATATATAAAATACATTATCTAAAATGTATTTATACATTTGTAAAATATATATTTTCTGTACTTAAAGAAAATATATTTTGTATTGCAAGTTGAAAACTATATTTACAGTACATTAAATCATGGAAATTTAGAGATTTGAGGCAAGTGAAACAAAACTATTATTATGACATGTAATTTGTAGGTAAATTATATTCATCTTCTGTGTTTCCCAAAAATGAACTCCAAGAAAATTGATATTGTCGTGAAATGTTGGAAAAGTTACAGAGCACACTTATTCAGGAGTACATTCTTTATTCGACAAATATCTACCGAGTACTTACTACATTCCAGGCCCTGTGAAATATTTTGGGGACAACAAAATTAGTAATTGTAATTAATAATTACTAATTAGTAATTAGTAACTGCTGTCTCCTACATGGTGCCCATGGCCTAGAACCAGAGAGAGACACATAAACACACTTACTAGAGTAAGTGCTAGAATAATAGCACAGCAGAGGCACTAAAAAGAGGAAAGAATTAACCCTACCTAGTCCTGAGTGTTTGAGGCAGAAACACTCAGAATGAATGATGTCAGTATGAACTTCCCCAAGGGGGAATCTCTTTAGCAGAGGATAAACGATATATAGAATATCTCCAAGGTATTAGAGACATTGTGAGTAGAGGGAGAGTAGACATAAGTGCAGATAGGTTTACACAATTTGTCGTGTCTGGGAAAGCAAAAGAAATTTTGTTCTCTAACATATAGTATCCATTGATAGTCTATGATATTTCTACTCTACATAGTATAGAGAATGTGACAAAATGCCTACAAGACCAGCTACCATGAATAATGTTACTCTTTTCAAATATGAGGAAATATAATAAGTGCTGTGTGTGTATGCTGGGTTATAGGAGCTTTCCATATGTTCTAAATAATTCTATCAAAAATAACATGGAGCAGGTGATTATTTCCATTTTTCAGAAGAATTGAGAGGTCACTTATACAAGTTGACAAGGACAGTGAGAAGCAGAGCCATGATGCCAAGCTAAGCCTGCTTGAATCAAATGATTATGCAATATAATCTCTCCTGTGTGTTTCATCTGGTTTGGTAAGGCTTTTTTAGAGAATATAGTGTAATCAAGGTATATTCAGGAATGGAAGCAAGATGCATAAAGTATGGGATTTGTTTGGGGAAAATAAGTATAAGTCATTTTCTGGTGAAGGGAGCAATTGAGTGGTAGGAGGTAGCTTTGTGTGTATGTGTATTTAACAGAGAAATTTTGCAAATACAAAGGAAATGAGAATTGTATCTATGTGCTTAGGAAATGGAGTCTACAAAACTGCTGAGCAGACAAACCAAAATCAGTGAAAATTTTCAAGCAAACTTACAGAAAATATCAAATGCAGATTTATTAAGTGCAACATAATAATGAGTTTGTAAGGCAAAAGGAATCTGTAGAAGCCCAATGTTTCTAAGTCTTGCCAGACTATGCAAGACAGACTTCTCTCTCCTCCCTGGCTCAGCTCCTAAACAAAACTATTATCTGGAGAGATAATTCCAGATGCTCTGACCCCTTCCAAGTTCTTACTTGATGATCAGTCATCTGGAGTGGGACTCTTACTCTCCATTGAGTTTTCAGAGTGATGCACCAATCTTTGCTCTCCTAATTAACACTGTGGGTCATCTCATGCACCCAGTAGTTCTTAGACACTCTGCTGTCAGACTCTCAAATCTTTGACACTGCCCCAGGGGAGGAGAAGGATGGGTGGACCCCTTGATGGCCTTCAAATGCCTCAGCATTAAAATAGAAGGCTCTCATGAGTGCCTGAGAAATCTCAGCTGTTATTTCTCCAACTTAAAAATTTTTGAACTCGGAAAGCAATAAACTAACTACAAGTTAAGAAGACCTAAGGAGCTTCTGTGGGGCAGCAGAAGCTGATTTTAGCTGAACTAGCAAACCCTCTGTCATCATTCTAGTCAAGATTTCAACACTGAAGAATAATCTTGACACAGAGTTGCTGCTGCAAGGCAGCTCTTTCCATTTAAAATTTGTATTATTGCTTGTAAGTGTACAGAGTACCTTTTAACATAGACATTTCTGGGCAGTTTGTTTGTGTTCTGCATTGAGTCAATGAGGTAACTAAGAGGACATTAATGCAGAAAATTTAGAAGCTGAAGTTAGGAAAATTAGGGAATTCACCCATGTTTTCAGCAGCAGCAGGCCTCCATGGAAGATCCAAATCTTGAAATATTATTAAAACAGAATATTTTCTAGATAAAGTCATGCCATTAATATTCTTGATCATCATTGAATTGGTGATTGGGTTGCTAAGGGTGTCTTGTTTCTTTCAGTGGTAGTGATAACGATTGCCAAAATCCATTAATTACCTGTGGGCATAAAGAGACATAAGATACCAGCCTCCTAGCTTAAGAGTCTTACAATCTAATTTAGGAGACAAGGCAGGTAGTATAATGATAAGTATGCATAAAAATTTCTAAGTGTAGAGTACCAATGGAATTGCAAACAAACAGTCACAAAGAAGCCAATCTGTACAGAGTCAGTCACAAAGAAGCCATGGAGTTAAACCAAGAGAGGCTCTTCAAGGAAACATGCAGTGTAGAAGAGTGGCTACAGGGAATTCAAAGTGGTGGCCTGGGCCTAGATAAGAAATGTGGCTGGTATGTTCAGGGATCAAGCACCAGATGCTTGTGGCTGAATGAATGGTTGCCCCAGGGAAGGGAGTTTGGAGATTAGCAGGGAAAGCTATATGAGCATATCAGTAGCCATCAGATGATCTCAAATGTCAGGCTAAGCAGGAAAGCTCAATTAACACATTAAATGTCTTGCCCTTCAAAACTTTTCTTGATGAAGTATATTTAAACAATTAAGTGAAATCTGTTTTAGTTAAAGATAGTTCTGATGTCATTAAGATGTCATTTTACAGTGGTCTAATGAATCGTAATACTTGGACTTCAAAATTCTCCAAGTGTATCTTGGCAAAAGCCATCCCATAAAGTCATGATATTTCATTATGAACCAAAGCATTGAGTGAATACTGGTCAGTGCAAGTTCTTTCTGTGTTTTCTGGACTATCAGGATTGGTATGATTTGAAGGGCAACTCTTATGGTTCATAAAGGGATATAGAAAGCTGCACAATGACACATGCCAGGTAGAAAAATTAAAGATTGTTGTATCCTTGAGTATGTATCTGATTTTTGCAATGCTATCTACCCAATGTGTGTCAATATAATTTTTTCTTACCAAATCCCTTATGCAAAAATGTGCAAGTTCAGAGCATACATAATATAGCAGGAAGAAAACCCTGAAACTTCATTAGAGCATAAAATAAATTTAAGCACTCTGCAAGGTGCTGTGGATGGTTCAAAAGAAGTACAAGATGGTACCCTTACAGGACTTAGAGTCTTGTTAAGAGGCAAGGCTTTCATTGAGGTATAACACTGTACATAATCAACTGCTGAAAGGCTTGAGCCTGTGCACACCGAGGTCTGAGCATGTGTGTATTGCATCACACAGAGAACAAATGCTCCACAAAAGCGGAGTCTACTCTGAGATTTGGAGAATACTACTCTGAGATTTTTATTTGGGGTATCTAATCCTATTAACTACATAATTTCCTTCTCCCCACCTCACCCCCTTGGCTTTTAAAATAGATATATCAACCTAAGATACAATGTGCTGACTTTTAGTGCTGTCATGGGTAGAGCATGTACCATTAAAACTGATGTGTGGAGATAATATACACCACATGGTTTCATATTATCTATATGTCTGGCTTTAATCACAGATTCTTCATGAAATGTTGCAATCCTTGGGTGAGCTAGCTGTTAGATTCTTCTGGGGTACAAGCCGGGCTGTGGATTATAGGTGAAACTGCATTACAAGGCTACTGAGGTTAATTATGAAAGTTTCCAGTACAATACACATCATTTGACACTGTGCATACTACATAAACAGTCTGGAGGGAGACCTTTAGTAGCAGAACAAGAAAGCAGCTAGCTGTCTGTGTTCTATAATTTCCTTTTGTTTTTTAGAGGTTCTGACTCAAACAGCCCCTGTTTTATTTAATGTATGTTAATAAAATGTACTCTTATTAAGCGAAATAATTAAGAACCAAGAGGATCAAAATCTTGAATACGAAATCTCTATTCTAGGATTTCTTAATTTCTTAATTTAAGATTATGTGCCCCAGAACAGGAGAGAAAGCATGCCAATGTGTGCCCTTAATTGCAAAGCACATAGTGCAGTGCTGGGAGACATCCTAACCTGCAGAAGTTTAATAAAGAAAATAGCCAGTGAGCATAAGTTAAAGACTTTCTCCCTTGAGTATGTTATGTATTATATGCTGGAACTTGTGCAATGTAGATTCTTCATAATTCTCAATGAATCATAATCTTCTTATCCATAACACTCTTTCTGTTCTTAAACAAAGGAAGGGTGGAAAAACACTGGGGTCCAATAGTCTAAGCTAATCAGGAAATGCCTTTCCCTTCCATCAGCCTCCCGACTTTGACATCACTCAGCCTCTGGAGCACACCAGTTCCACTTTTTACAGGAGCTCTGCTTCATCATTTATAATGTGATGGATTTTGTACGTTCTGGAGGAGATAGAGGGAAATGTATACTTCCTAAGTACCTCTGTGGCAGAAAAGATTAGGAAGCTTTAGTATCCTGATAACCTTGTAAGGGAAAAGGCACTTATTTAGCTATGCTTAGCTATAAAGAGAAATCTGTATTCACCAAGATGTTGAGAAAGCAGGAGGATTTTGCCCCAAACTGGCATCTTTGTCACTAAACTACCTCAGTACCTCGAAAAGGGGAGGTAAAATAGCATAATGGTTCAGAGCAAGGACACTGGATCAGAAGCTGAGTTTGAATCCTGGCTTCATCACTTAGGAGCTATGTGACCTTGGGCAAGTTACTGGACCTTGTGTGCCTGTTACCTCTCAGTAAAATGGGGATACTAATAGTACCTCACTCAGGGCTATTATGATGGTTAAATGACTTGATATGTGTCACCTGGTAAGTATTAAAATTCTAACTAGGAATTCTCAGTGCATCTATTTCTCCATTACCAAGTTTATTATTAGTCATTTACATGCAGATCAACTTTTATTATCTGTAAACTAATGAGAAAACAAACACACACACACACACACACACACCCCACAAATGACAAGATAACTTTTTTTCCTGATCCCAGTACTGGCAAGCTGTGACTTTGCACAATTAGTTGATCTCTTGGGGTTCAAGTTTCCTCAGCTGTAAAACAAGGAGGTTGAAGCAGATGACTTACATGGCCCCTTTCAGGTCTAACATTCAATTACTCCAATTGTAGAGTTTTGTTGTTGCTAAGCAAAAATAATTTGTCGTGTTTCCAAATTGCATTAGAATTTTTTTATAAAATCTTAGGTAGCGTCAGTGATCTAAATGGCACTTCTTGCCTACATATACATATATTTTCTTTCAAACAATCATTTTTCTAACAGTTTTGGCAGTTGAAGTAGGGAGAAGTGAAGCATTAGATTTCTGAAAGCAAAGTATATTGGGGGAAAAAAGGATATAAGGTCACGCAGTTAGTCTGAAGTGTGTAATTCTTTTCTCTCTCACCTCATTCTTGTTTCTTCAGAATGGCAGCTGGGTAATACCACCTCAGTTTGATAAGACTCCCTTGCCCTTCCTAACAACAAAAACCATCCTAAACACCTTTCATAGATACTCCCTCCATTAAAGCATCAGAGAACTTTAGAACTGCTTTTATAAATAGCAGATAAATTAATGATTATCTTGAGTAATACTTTTCCCTAGATGATTCTGACTGAGAAACACAGTTGATAATGCCATATAAGATCCTTATACTGAATAAAGACATGGAGTCTTTCTGCCTCCAGAAACATGCTCAGAAAATAGCCCTGGGACATTGATATTAGAAAAGGAACAGACACAAACTCCATTGCATTTGGCTGCCAGTAAAGAGTTCATTTTGTTTACATTATTACTCTCCGAAGAAGACAAGATGAGATTGTCATTATCCAAATGTTGTCCACTGTTTTCCAACTCAGTTCCTGAACTAAAGTAAGAGATTGCCAAAAATCATGTTTACAACATTAAATGCATTGTGTAATAAAGTGTTAGGTAGATCAGCTAATAAAATTACTTATTTTAAGACTTAATTCTAAGTTGAATTTGGGTTTAATTTGCTTCCCCAATGGGGACAAAGAGAGTTGATTTTCTGATAAACAGAAACATACTCAACTTTTTGTTGATAATAGGGGGTGAGATCTTTTATCTAGATATTGCCCATGGGAACCATTCCCTATCAGTGGGAAAAGTTGGCCAGTCTCAACTGAATTGCTAATGGTCATCTGTTTAATTGTTTTTGATTCCCAAATTTGTTAAAATGCAGTTGGCAAGGAATATTTTTTATTGTCCCTGCTGGCTGACCTATGGACTGTGAGTCGGAATGAAGTTGGTGAAAGTTTAGGAATGAAGCCCAAATCAAATCCTTAGATTTCCATCATTGATTTCCCAGGGGAAATTTTACCTCACTCCCTTTCCTGACACTGAGAGTTGCATGACCAGCATTCTCTGGTTATAGTATTAGTCCATCAAGCCTCTTGGGAAAGGCAATAATGTGCTTAGAATATTTGGCCTACAGTACCACTTAGGATAATTTATCTCAATTTATTCTACTTACCAAATGCAGAATAGAAAAACTGAATCACGATGCTTTAAGTGTAAAAGCATCCTGCTCTCAAAATAGCCATGCAGGGTCATATATAAGAAGTCTTCTCTTCTATGCCGTGTTGTGCTTTGCTGTTATTTTAGTTTTGCTAAAGCATTCCAGAAAAATATGGACCATTATATTCTCCTTGTGTTTATGATAGCTTCTGTACGCTAACACCAAATTGTCTTCTTTATTTTGCACTCAGGAATCTGAGATGCTTGTTAGTTTTCTGCTTTCTTAGTAAATAGTACCACTTTAATATAGATTATAAGTATATAACAGGATAGATCCACACTCAGAGTCCTCAGCAAGCTTTCTCTTCTATTTGAGTCTTTTCATACCAGATTTTTATAAGTACTTTTCGTTTTCTGTTCAAATCATGTGCACAACAGACATTATCTCATGTAGAAAAGAAGTACACTTTGACTTTACATATCTCCTTCAGAAGATTGTTTTTAATATTAGGTTGGGGCCACATACATCAGTGGTTTGGAAGATGAGGCTTTAGAATCCTGAAGAATCCAAGAGACAATGACCATGCTTGGTGAATCAATTTGTCTTCTTTCCTACCCCATTTTTCCAACTCTAGATACAAGTGAAATGAATGTTCTTGTAAGTTCTATTTTCCTTTTATGCCATTTAGATCATAGTTCTATACTATATGCACACATAATTTAGAGACTGGATACATGCAAAAAGGATGAAGTCACTGCTTTTTTAAGATCTGAGTTCACATCAACACTGCCTCACCAGATATAAAGCCCAACAAATGGAAAAGCGAACTGGTATTACGATGGTAGTGAATCATGAAAGCTAATAAAACCAAGATCTGACCAAAGCCGCATCTGGGAGTGAGGTTTTAAGGAGCAGGCAGGAATGTGCACTAATTATCGGATTGTTAATATGTTACATGTGTTTTAGAGAGGAGATAGTGTGACTCAGGGAAGGCAGTAGCTAAATCAGTAGCCCTGGGTTTTATCCATCACAGATTGAGTATTAAAACTCCAGCTGCAAAAATCTCTAAAAGTGGTGGTATATCTGGCTGCAGCAGCAGGTCATGGATGGGAATTTGTTCCATTAGAAAAGTTATATGGGCTTGCTTGATATAACTTTTGTAATGGAATGAATTCCCATATATGCCCTGCTGTTCCAGCCAAACATACACCATTAGAGATTTTTAACATTTATGTGAGGATCACGGTCTATTTGGACAACTTCTGAGCAGGATGGAAAGTTTAGATATATCTGTTAGGTGATGTTTATGGCTCTGCTGTAACAATGCGCAAGAATTGGGAGCTCTTAAGATCTTGAGATGCAATTAGATTTAAGAGTAAATTGATTATTGGGTCTATTTGGACACCTTCTGAGCAGGATGGAAAGTTTAGATATATCTGTTAGGTGATGTTTATGGCTCTGCTGTAACAATGAGCAAGAATTGGGAGCTCTTAAGATCTTGAGATGCAATTAGATTTAAGAGTAAATTGATTATTTGACTATAAAAAGCAAACATAATTGTCTTTTAGTATGAGGTAGTTGGAGAGTCAAGGAAGATATAATATTAAATATAATATAATGCAGATTATTTTATATTTAATGATTTAAAACATACATAATTGAAAATATGCCTTCCTCTTAGTCAATGTGAGAAATGCCATTAATTACAATATTAAGGCACCCTATATGCTAGAGAAAAACATTTTATTATGAACTAAGAACATGGACATTTAACATGCCATACACTCTCTACTTTCTACTTAAGAGTTTTACTTGAAAAAAACTAATTAGAGATGCAACTGAAGATTCTAGTATGTTCTTTGTTAAGCAGTCTGTTTCTTTGTATTCTCTTAAGAGAAGGGAACTTTCTAATATTCAAAAGTTAAGGTAGATCCACAGATTTTAATTCACCTAAACTAAGAAAAGAATTCCAGAGAGTTGTAGCTCATTATTCAACATATTACTCTGTTTTGCCTTATTACTTAGTTGTATTGATGCCAGTATGGGAGACAAAAATAGAAGAAAAAAAATCCTCCAATTATTTATAAAATAGTAAGTGCATTTTTACAATTTAATTTTGTTCAGAAATGAAAACATATGAGCTAGCTGAATAAACCAGAAATGCTCTTTCAAACTTAGCTGCATTATAGCAGGAAACAAGAGCCTTTTTTTCTTAACTTACTGTTTTCTCTCCCCAGTGACAACTTATTAGACAATTCACTTATTCTTAAAGCTAATAGGAAGAGATTGAAGAGCCTCCACCAATTTCCTTACTTACCATCTTCTTTTGCTGAAGAAACATTTTCTAGATACAATCCAATTTTACTAAGAGAATCTTCCAATTTACAAGACATCTGACAAGCGCTCATTATTTGGAAAGTACCCTCAGGATTTATTTTATTTATTATTTCTACCTAATTACCAAAAGATTTGAAGGAATTTAAAATAAAAATACAAATGCAAAACAAAACCATTAAAATGAGGAAGTAAGAATAAATGTTAAATAATGAGGGCTTAATTGCGATAGTTTTATTAGAAACTGAATTAGGGGTCGCTGCTAAGCATTTAGCTCTAAATTTATTGAAATGTAAAGAAAAATGAAAAAGCAAAACAAAACTAAGAGTTCTTAACAAAAAACAAAGCATAACAAAAAACAAACAAACAAAAAAACTAACAGTAATAACAAACAGGTCATTTGGACAATAAAAATGTCCTGGCATTGGGTTCTTAAGTGAGTACTGAGGAGGGAGTATAGGCTACAGATATGGAAGCTAATTATAACTAAGAAGAAAGTATTGGTCACACACCTTCTAGGTAACTGACCTGTGTAATCTAATTCATGATCATCGTGAGATTGCTATGAAATGAGTACCAACTCTGTAAGAAAAATGAGCACACGGAGACTACGTGGTTTTATTCTACCTATACATGGTACTGTGTCATATTAAGGGAAATCTTTTTTAAACTCCAAAACATTTTACCTAAGAAAGTTATCTCAACCATTCTTGTGACAAGCCTAGGTTATAATATTAAGAAGCCTGAAAGTTCATTTTTAATAGCAACAAAAATAACATCTGTTGACGTTTATTAAGCACATATTATAATTAACTCACTAAATTTCAGAAGAACCCTTGTGTTAGATACAATTAATATCCACATTTCACCAACAAGGAAGAAGAGTCACAGAGGGAAGCCTGAGGGTTTCCAAATACCATAGTGAGAGCTTCTCAGATATCTTCTAAGTTGGAAGATTCTCCTAATAAAATCAGAATGTATCTGGAAAATTTTTCTTCAGCAAAAGAAGCCCAGTTCCCAGAATTACAGAACCTAGAGATTGCCCAGGGCAAAGTCCAAATCATATACTCCTGCTGATCAAAATTAACACAGGGTTGGCCTTAGAATACCTTGATGGATATAGTCCTGGGCTTTAGACTGATGATCTCAAAAATCAGTTGTCTCAAAAATTCTGACAAAAGCTGGGTAAGAGTCAGGTAGAGTACCTGAAATGCACAGCTGATATTTTGTTTCCAACATGAGAGAGCCTAGCTTGTACCCTAGCCTAGGCAAGGGTCATGCCACCTCTGTATTGTTGTTGCCTTTTGGAAGCATGAAGGGCTAGGCATGAGTTCCTCCTGTGGCAGCTTTTGCCTTGTATACAAGCAGCTCTTTTACTGAATACTCCAGCTCTGAGAGTAGATTTAAATGGTGCCCTGCCCTTGTGCATTGAAAGCACCAGAAAAGTTCCACAAAGCCCTTGCCCTGATAACTGGTTCAATGACATGGTGTTATCTTTGTTCATCAAAAACATCCCTGCCATTGTGGCCAGTCACCTGCCCACATGTCAATACAACCCCAGACATGCTCCTTCTGTGGACTATACTTCCAATTAATTTTGGCTCTCCTTGGTCTAAGATGAAATCATTAGTAATAGCATAACTGATTGGCTCTATGAATATCTACTAGCTTCTAACATTTAGTACTGAATTCAAATTAAAACACAGTTCTCAGATGTTGGAAAATCCATACCTTAAAGTGAAAAATCCAAACATAAATCACTAAATATTTAAGTCTAGGTTGTGTGTGTCTGTGGGTGGGTGTGTGTTTAATTTGAAGAAAGGAATGTAACTGTTGTACATCTTTTGGCACAAATATGCTATTGACTATATGCATATTTCTCCAAATTTTTTCTACAAAAATAGAAATTCACATGGTTCAATCTAGTATTTCCAAATTCCAAACTAGTAATAGTAGCAAAATATCAATAGAAATGTTAGGGTAGAAATTAGTCATAGGTGACCTGAAAGCCTTCCTTTCTTAGGCAGATAAGATTTCAGAAATGAGGCTGCCTTGGAAAACACAGACTTCTGGTTTTCAGAGGGAAAGTTCACATTGTAGCATGTTTCTCTGTTTAATTAAACAAACATAGTACTTGTAATTAATCATCTAAATGAAGTTTTACTTATAGCTATCAATCCTCAGAGATTTTTCTGCTTTTAAGTCTTTGAAAAACCACTTAACTGTAAAAAAGAAGTTAGATCAAATCAAATAGGATAAATCAGAGAACATGACCTGTCTTTTATCAAGCATGGAACATCTCAGTACAACCTCTAATTATCAAGAATAAGAGAACAAATCATTGGATCAATTTATCAATTGTGTATGTATGTATCTATCTGTCTTTCTTATCTATCTGTCTATTGTTGGATGATAAATTAAGCCACTCCTTGGCTGGCTGGTTGGCTCAGTTGGTTAGAGTACGATTCTATAACACCAAGGTCAAAGCATTCAGATCCCCATACCAGCCAGCCACCAAAAAAAAAAAAAAAAAGCCATTCCTTTATGTAAAAAAATTAATAGACAATGATGTCCTTAAAGCATGCTTTGTGTAGTTGATTAGTATATTTTGAATGAGATAAATAAGATATTCATATCATAGATTATCATCTTCTCCCTAAAGAAAAAGGATAAGTATTTTAAATCTAAGATAATTCAAATTTTAATGCAAGTTAAATTGAATTAACTTATTTTTATCCATTCAACAATGCCAGAATAAGGAATCTGACCTGGAAATTTAATTTCAACTAATGGATATATTTACCTATTTAAAGTACTTTTTCCATTCTTTCACATGTGCAGTAAAATATCTATAATGAAAATCATTAGAAATTATTTACTAAGCTACTGAAAGACTCAAATAAAAACAAGTTTTCTCAACTTGGAAGTTACTAAAATTACATTTTTTAAAAAAAACTGATAAGCTCTCTGCTGAAACCGAATACTAATTTTTTTTTTCATAAAAAGAACCACAGGGTCAGCCCCGTGGCTCACTCGGGAGAGTGCGGTGCTGTTAACGCTGAGGCCGCGGGTTTGGATCCTATATAAGGATGGCCGGTGTGCTCACTGGCTGAGCATGGGGCAGACCACACCATGCCGGAGGTCACGATCCCCTTAACGGCCAAAAAAAAAAAAAAAAAAAAAAAACCATAAATAGAATAAAAGTTTTTTTTTTTCCCTTTTTGTCTTTTTTACTGACCGGTAATGGGATCGCACCCCTCAGTGTCGTGCCCATACA
>NW_007730137.1:92988-103168 GCF_000696425.1 Galeopterus variegatus
ACCATGCCAGAGGTCACGATCCCCTTAACGGCCAAAAAAAAAAAAAAAAAAAAAAAAACCAAAAATAGAAAAAAAGTTTTTTTTTTTCCCTTTTTGTCTTTTTTACTGACCGGTAATGGGATCGCACCCCTCAGTGTCGTGCCCATACTGGGGACTGGCAACAGGATCGCAACCCTCAGTGTTGCGCCCGCACCGCTCTCAGCCAGTGAGCGGGAACCGGTCTCCACATGGGATCCGAACCCTCGGCGGGAGAGCCGCCGTGCTCCCAAGTGGCGCACTCTCCAGTGCACCACCGGGCTGGCCCAGAATAAAAGTTTTTCATTTAAAAAAATTCCTATGGATCATTTAAAACTGGATACATTTCTTAAATTATATAGTGTAACATGTATATAATTTAAGGACACATAGGTATGTTTTTTTTATACATACTTTGTGTTATATGTGTGTGTATAATATGCATACACACAAATATATATGTACACACAAATATAATTTTCTCATTGCTAATAGAATTGTATTTTCATTTTTTAAAATGTGTAAGATAAAGAGGTATTAAAATATTAATTACTCATAATTTCACTACCTATTGTTACTTGCTATTCTATTTTGGTAAATTTTCTTTTATACCCTTCTCTATATCTATAATTATGTCATTATATATTATATGGATACTCAGTGGATATCATACTGTATATCATAGCACATTTTATCATGGTTATAGTTCTTCTCATGGATACTTTTTTATATTATAAAAAATATTCATATGTATTACTTAAAGACTTTCAGTATTCTGACTTTTAGCTATATTATAGTTTACTTACCCATTTATGTATATAATATATATAATATATGCTTATTATATATATGTAGAAGATGTAAAAATCAATAGATAAAATGTTATGATAATTCTCTTAATTCAATATTCTCAATATTGCAGTTTTTCAAATATACAAATGAGACAGATGTTCCACAGCTGTTAGGATCCACAGCAAAACTAGGATCTAAACCCAGGCCTGTACGATTCCAAAGACTATAATCAACTACTCAACCTCACGGTCTTCAAATGCTTTCCTAGAAGCTAACTTTTTAGGTCAAAGAGTATGCAAAATGTTAAAGGTATTAACAAATATTAGCAAATAGCTTTTCTGTTTTCTCTAAAGATATTTAACCACAGCAAAATTAGAATATCAGAATTTTCAGAACTAAGTATGAATCAAACTGATATGACATATATACCCAGGCCAAGTCTAACTTGTTGATTTCAAAATAAAGAGACTAAATTCCAGCAGAAGAAATGAAATAACATCACGAAAGGTAGTGAGATAAAGATATATCTTTCAAAAATGCTGATATTTACATCCATATATACACACGTATACATATACATGCATATATATCCTTTTTTCTTATGGAATAATACCAGTCTTAAAAAAATTGAGGCAATGAAGACCTTAATTTGCAAAGTGACGTGAAAAAGATGAGATAGCTAAATTGCTTTGCATGTGAATTTAATGGAGATCTGGCTGCTGGGATAAGTAGCAAAACAGAAAAAGTTGAAGAAATAAAAAAGGAGGTGAAACAAAACAGGAGGCAAAAGGTCTAGGGAGACCTTTGGACAGTGAGAAATTTGCTCATAGTAGAAAGTGGGAGAGGGGCAGGTAGTGTGACCAAAGTATTCTGGAAAATAAGCACATTTTGTATTTAATCTTCAATTATCTATATCCCCTCACTACTTGCAAATGTTAAGCAAAGGCTGCTACATACACAAATGCCTTGAATGAGTTTTGGGGAAAACATTACAGAAAAGAAGGCTTTTTTCACAATGCAATTAGCACAGAGCATAAGGAAGAGAAGAGTTGTAGAAAGTGAGATTGGAATTTTAGTAAGTATGTAAGATTGAGCATTTAGGATAAGCAAGAATTAAGAGCCAGAAGTGTTGAGGAGAAGCAGAAGTCACCACCTTCCAGCATGTTCTCCACATAAGATTGCCACATAAAAATACAGGACTTCCAGTTAAATATGGATTTCGGATAAACAACAAATGATTTTTAGTATAAATATGTCTAAAATATTGCATGGAACATATATACACTTAAAAGGCCATTCATTGTTTATCTGAAATTCAAATTTAATTGGGCATTCTTTATTTTTATTTGCTATGTCTGGCAACCTACTCTTAAGAACCTCCAGAGATAATGGGAAGGATGGCAGGTTCCACCTTATCTGGGTCAGGAGTGATAGAAACTTGCACTGAACTTTCTTTACAACTCAGAGGGTCTGCTGAGCACAAATATGCACAATTAGTGTCAGAATGATTATAAAATCCAGATCCCATGTTAAGTGCCCTTTCTTCTGTCCCTAGTTCTGCTTCCATTTATGGCAAGACTATTCCATTAGTAAGTTTTATTAGTGCTAACTTTGTTTAATACTTATAGAATATTTTATCCTACTATTGCCAGTGGTTTCATAAAAGCAAACTGCATCTTTAGTAACACTGCTGGTCCACCTGTAAATGCACAACTCTTCAGAATAGTTAAGACATTTCCTTAAAGAAATGTTGCAAGTCTAATTGATGCCTCACTAACCATTTCATCCATGGTATAGCTAGAAAGGCAGGTAGAATCCTTGGGAGTTTCTGTCAACCATCTTCCTATTTGTCAAATATTTTCACTGAGGTTTATTTACATTTTATACCAAATTATGACAGTCTCAGGAAAAATAATATACTGCAGAATGATTATATGGAAGACTCCTTGATTTACCTTCTAAATTAAATAAAAATATAACATTGTCCCAACATAAGTAAAATCATATTACCCAGACACTAAAAATAATTGTTCTGTATAAGAAAAATGGAAGGAAACAAATATTTTTTTCTACAGGAACCATATTAAATCTTGAACCAGAACCACTGGGCCCCATTCACCACTATGATGGAACCCTGCTTGAAGGGCATGAGCTGAGTTTAATTGGTAATTACTGACTGAGCACTATTTATGTCCTACAGCTAGACCCTTTGCTCTGTGGCAAGGGTAGGAAGTAAGTCACAGGCCCTTTATCATCAAGTATGACTTATTCATGTAGCAATCGATATATGGGCAAGGTGCTAAAGGAGTCCAGGAAAAAAAAAAAAAGTGATTCTTAACAAGAGAAGGAAGATTTGCCAAGTCCTTCAGGTTTTTGAAGGATGGATAGGGATTTGCCAAACATGAAAAGAAAGTACTGTTCCCAACAGCCTAAAAGTACCAACCTGAAAGTATATCAGTATTGCCAGACATTAAATATGAGTGGGCAGAGCCAGACTAGGAAAAGTAGCCATATTACAAAGAAATGATCACATTTCCTAATTATGGTGACCTAAAAACCAGTGTTTTAAACAGTAGAGTGTGACTTGATCACATACATAATTCAGAATGATCACTTTGACAGTGACATTTCAGGAGAGATTTCAGTGAGACAAGAGTAATCTCAGGAAGTCTAGGGAGGACATTAGTATAACAGTCTGAACCAGAGATATTATGGCACAGGCCTAACTTCAACCAGAAGCAGATGGATCTATTTATCCATTCATTCATTTATCCATTTTACCCACAAATATTTATTGAGTATCTACTATGTTCTGGGCTGCCTTCTACATACTGAGTATATAGAAGCAAACAAACAAAGACATCCCCATCCTCATGGAGGTTATACTATATAGAAGAGAAATAAATTTTTCAAAAGTAGCTAAATGAATTAAAAAATAAATATATATGATTTTAAATTCTATTTTTTAAAAAATAGAATAAGGTGCCATACTAGAACTGTGCAATTCAACATGGTAGCCACTAGCCACACATAGTTATTGTAATGTAAATTAATTAACTTAATAAAAATTGAATAAAATTATTCCATTTCTCAATATCACTAGCCCTATTTTAAGCATTCAATAGTCACATATTGCATAGCATAGATTATCAAACATTTCTATCATTGCAAAAAGTCCAGGATGGAGCTTTAAGACAGATTATTTATATCAGACTACTTATTTATGAAGAGATGATATTGGCACTGAGACCTGATTGATGTGACAGAGTAAGCCATATCAAAATCAGTGAAGTAAGGCTCAGGCAGAGTGCATGAGCCATGACGAATGAAATCGGCAAGTTCAAGAAAAAGCAAGAAGGCCAGATGGGCTGGAGAATGTAGCATAAAGGAGAGAATAGTGAGAGAAGATGCTTAAAAAATATACTGTGGCCCTGTAGGCCATGCTAGGGGTCTGACATTTATTCTAACTAACTGGGATCCCAGTGAAGAGATTAATGTAAGTAAATGACATGATATAACATGTCTTTTTCAAAAAAATCACTTTGACTATTTTGGATATAAGAGATAGTAGGAGGGAAAAATGAAAGCATTACGAAGGTGAGAAAAAAATAATGCTTTTGGATAGCACTAACAGTGGAGCTGTAGAGAAGCGACAGAGTCAAAACACGTTTCGGAGATGGAACGGTAGGTCTGCATGTTTGACTGTAAATGGGGGCAGGAGGTGCTGCGGGGAGTGGAGCAGGATTAAATGATGTGGCTTTAAACTCAGACGAGGAAATCTGTGGGGCAAATAACAGCTTCAGGAGGGCAAATCAGTTAATTTTGGAGATATGAACATCACTATGAAAATGTCGAGGGCAGCTGCTAAGTAGTTAGAGGTTTAGGAACTTAGGGAAGAAGGCAAAAGCTCCCAACAAAGAAAAGCCCGGGACCAGATGGATTCACAGCAGAATTTTACCAAACATTCAAAGAGGAAATGACACCGATTCTTTACAAACTATTCCAAAAGATTGAAGCAGAAGCAAAGCTTCCAAACACATTCTACGAAGCAAACATCATCCTGATACCAAAACCAGGTAAAGATATAACGAAGAAAGAAAACTACAGGCCAATATCCTTGATGAATATAGATGCAAAAATCCTCAATAAAATATTAGCAAACAGAATACAACAACACATATGTAAGATCATTCACCACGATCAAGTGGGATTCATCCCAGGGAAGCAAGGTTGGTTCAACATACGCAAATCAATAAATGTGATCCACCATATTAATAAAATCAAACACAAGGACCATATGATCATCTCTATTGATGCCGAAAAAGCATTTGATAAGATCCAACACTCATTCATGACAAAGACCCTTTATAAATTAGGTATAGATGGAAAGTATCTCAACATAATCAAAGCCATATATAATAAACCCACCGCCAATATCATCCTGAATGGGGAAAAACTGAAAGCTTTTCCTTTAAGAACAGGAACCAGACAAGGATGCCCACTCTCACCACTCCTATTCAACACAGTATTGGAAGTATTAGCCAGAGCAATCAGAAACGAGAAGGAAATAAAGGGCATCCTGATTGGAAAGGATGAAGTCAAACTGTCCCTGTTTGCAGATGACATGATCTTATATATCGAACAGCCCAAATCATCTATTAAAAAACTCTTAGAGGTGATAAAAGAGTTCAGGGCTGGAAATGTACGTTTGTGCACCATCAACGTATGAATGGAATTTAAAGTCATGAAACAGAGGTCACTGTGGAGACAGCACAGAAAACTTAGGCAGAGTCCAAAGTCAATCCAATATTTCCATATTGAGTAGAGCAAGGGAAGAAGAAAGAAAACTGACTTACGAGAAATGCCAATGGGAAAGGAGAAAAATCAAGAGAGTGTCATATCTCGGAAAGCAGGCGAGAAATCTGTTTCTAGAAGTATGGAGGGTCAGCTATATGGAGTGCCATGGCGATAGGGACTAAGATGAGAAGAGAAAAGGGCATCGGAATTGATTAACATGGGTATCATGGGTGCCTGATGAAAGGCAAGTGGAAGTCCAATTTTATTGAGCTGAGAAAGAGAATGAAAAATATGACAATGAGGTTTCTACGTATAAAAAACTTAAGTTTTTCTGAGAAGGGGAGCAGAAAAATGTAGAGAGGAATTTGGAGAAAAACTTGAGATCAAAAGAAGATTGTTTCTAAAATAAGAGATACCTACATATGTTGAAGAGAATGATCCTGTATATGGGAAGATATTGATTATGGTAATGGTCATTCACTTAGGCTCAGATGATTGGAATTTCAAGAATAATGATAGATTTTAATGTATTGATATTCTTGTAAACAGAAGAATAAAAAATTGCTTGAGATCTGATACTCTTAGGAAATACTACTTTAGTTCAGTTTTATTTTACTTATTTTTCCTCAATATATCTTCAAATCAAATCTTCTCATTTCTCATTCTATCACTCATTATTTTCCAATGAAACAAACAATATACTGTCAGTAATTCCCAACCTTTTGACATTTAAAGACTATTTTTAAGGTTAAAATATTTTGCAGACTACCACATAGAATCATACTTACATTATGATAAAAAACTAGTATGAATGTTTCAAAATAAATTTTATTATTTTATCACTAAAAAAAACACATGTATTTGAAAAATAGAATGTAGGCATAAAATATGCTTACTTAAATTATAGACAGTGCATACTGTGACTGTCAATTATGATAACTGAAATATTTTAGGCACTCAAGGCCATGGGTTGGTGGTTCATACACAATTTGAAAAGAAGGGAGCCAACAAATAATTACATATACTGTATATAGCCTGAATCAGGAAAGTTACTGGGAATATACAAGTGCTTTTATCCAAATTCAAAAAGTTATTTTTCAAATAAAATCCTTTGAAAGTCCAAAAACTTCCTTTCCTTTACTGACCCTTAGAAATCACTGACCCATTACATACCATAGAATCAGAACAATGCTGAAACTTACTGTTATTATTAGCAAATGTTCCACAGAAATTCATCTCAAAGGAAAACTTGTATTTTCTCAATCCTGAGCATTGGAAATACAAAATATTTGCCCCTAGAAGCAGAAGTGGGCCAGGGAATCTGTTAAAAACTCAGTAAAATCCTAATTTTAGTAAAAGGAAAAATAATGTTTATTTTTTTGTCCAAATTATAACTCAGCTCAAATCTGACATTTTTACTGTTTGTTAGAAAACAAAAAAACATGTATTTAATCTTTTTAACAAATTTTGAATGATATATTTTATGGTTATATAGCAACCTAGTAACAAGCACAATTGTACCAAATGCTACTTTCCTAACTTGTTCTTAATTTGTTCTGTAATCGAACACGGTGTCATCATCTGCCTGAATTTATCCCCATGCAAGCATGAAGTTCGATAAGGTCTAAAATTGTACTATGGCAGTGGGATGCATTAAGTACTTGGACTGGGAAAGCAGCTTGCCTCAGCCTCAGAGCTAATAGCTTTTTCCACTTGTCTCATTGTTCTCTGTGGATGTCCCTTTGTTTGCTCTCCTGACCGGATCTCTGACCACACAACTTGGCTTGTCCTCTTGGTCCCTATGTCTGGATTCACATCTGTCCACCTTTCTGGTATCCATAATTATAACCTTGCCTTAATCTGTCTGCATGTATCTGGAATTTTTACTTTCCTGGGTTGCTTAACCGTCATGAACAGTGTTTCCTCAACATCAGTCATTCAAATACCACTGCCACAAATTTTGCCATTATCTGTCAGGCCCTTATCTTATTTACTAAATCTCTTTCTTTAAATTGACTCATTTTCTGCATTAAAATTAACTTATTTTTAAAAAGAAATTATCATTGTTATATCGCTTTCATAAAGGGAAAACCAGTATCCATTGCCATAAGTAGAAGGTAATCAAAGAATTAAATATAATAAAAACAAGACACTGTTGTTTAATTTTACCTATGTGCTATGTTTTTGCAAAAGAATCTATCCGAGGCTTCAGATTTCATTTGTTAGTAAGGAAGATAGGCAAGATTTCCAGAGATTTTAAAGACATATTAGCACTAAACTGAGACTTTCCTTGACATAATCAGAAGAATTGAAAAGCAGTGTCTCATTTTATGATTTAATGTTACTTCATGCCATCTCTATGTGTCACCTCCGAAACATCTCATGTATCTTCTACATATCATGTAACATCTAGAATGTTATGTGTTCCACATTTTAGGAGAGATCATTTTAATATTAAACTGCTTATTAGAAAGTTTGTGCTAAACACAGCTAAAACTGGATAATACCATCACCTAATGCATGGTCTTCTTCAGTATTTCCTGTGGTTGAGCTGTAACATTAGAAACAGACTTTAAGGATCTTTAGCCTCTAAGGATCCAAGGAAATCTCCACTTTATAGCATAATAAAGTGGAGATTGAGTACTGTGTAACTAACTTGTATATAAACTGAAACTTTAAATAGAAAAATCTATTTTTAAGTAGAAGCTTTAAATGAAAATATCTTTTTGTAAGGGAAATTTATATTATTAAATATACCCTCTAGACTATTAATTTTTATTTGTTCATGTAAATGTGCCACACACATAGCCGCTTGAAATCTGTGCCAGTCACTGGAGATGTTTCTTCCCTGCAGTTGGGAATTTGACAGAATGGTGAGGAAATTATTATAAAGCTAATGAGATCCTACCACATTATGTGATGCATTTTGAGAAGAGAATTAATGTTTTGAGGCTAGTAGATAATACAGTAAAACTAGAGACTATCTTCATTATGCTAGAATCAGCTTAAAGCTCTAGATTTCATTTATTAATTTAAAAGAGAGAGACTGACATTCCCAAATTTGGAGAGATCACTAAACTCTTCTTGAGAGTGACATTCCCCAACTTAAATTACTGAACTATCTCAAAGCATGTAAGTGCTTTAAAAAAATAATAAAAGTAGATGAACTTTAGTGTGGGCAATGTTATAAGGAATTTCCTAAATATTTTCATTTCCTTTACTGTAGGGGTCTCCTGGCTTCCTTCTTCTGTCTGTGTTTTACTAGAGTGCTTGACTTATAGCTGGCAGTCAGTAAATACTTTGAATAATGGATTCTGGGGGTTTTTTCATAAAACCTTTCATAACCTTCCTAATCCAAAATCCTTTGTTCTTTTGAACTCTTACTGAAGTTGTTTATACAATTTATTTGGCAACTCATATATTATAGATGGATTTGTGACATTTATATCTAATATTTGTTAACTTTTCACAAATTGTTTTGTCCCAACACAAAGTGCAGTGAATTTCAGTGGCTGAATTAAAAGTAAGGTCTAGATGCTGGAGTGTGACTTCTACTTCTTTGTATCCTATAGTAAATAATACACAAATAGTACTTCGTAAGTGGTTATTGATTTGTCTGTGATGATCATGAAGACCAAATTTAAGACTAAACTAATATAATTTTATAGAGGAGACAACTGATTAAGGAATACATAGCAAGGCATAGCATGGGCTGAAAATATAAATTCATTAATTTCCAGATAGTTTTAAATTCACAAATACCAATGGTATAATGAGGTTATTAAGATATGCATACCTAGTTTTTAAAGCTAATTATAGAAAACACAGTGTTGCTTTACCTTCTCTGCCTTCCATTATTACCAAATGGCATTTCTGCAAAGCCTAGTGGTAAATTGAAATATAGATATTAGAATAGCCACTATTTGTTGGACACTTTCCATACACTAAATAACTTATTCCTTATATAAACTCTATGAAGTAGGGTTGTTCAATATCACCCAAAAGAATAAAAGACAGACCTGGGCTCAGAATATAAATTTCTAGAATTTATATGAGGAAATGGCATTTTTTTCTTCCTGGTCTGATTCTACCTTTGACTGACACTTCTTTTTTCCCTTTCAGGTAAAGGAGAATAAACGAAATTCTAATTCACTTTTCTTCTCTGTCTTTCTGAATTCATCCAAGGTGATGAATTCTAAATCATAGAAAAAAGCCTAGGCCGGCCCGGTGGTGCACTGCTACAGTGCGCCACTTGGGAAGCGCGGCAGCGCTCCCGCCGAGGGTTCGGATCCCACATACAGACCGGCCGCTCACTGGCTGAGCGAGATGCAGGAGCAACACCGAGGGTTGCGATCCCATTGCCGGTCTCGGTCCGGTACGGGTGCGACACTGAGGGTTGCAATCCGTTGCCGGTCACGAAAAAAGACAAAAAGGGGAAAAAAAAAAAAAAAAAAAAAAAACCCAAGAGGTGTATTTTAAAAAAAAAGAAAAAAAAAAAAGCCTAGATGGGTATTTAAAAAAGAAAGAAAAAAAAAGCTATTCCATTGGAGCCTAAATTCTCAAAAGGCATTTTCTT
>NW_007730137.1:103228-157121 GCF_000696425.1 Galeopterus variegatus
GAAAAAAGACAAAAAGGGGAAAAAAAAAAAAAAAAGAAAAAAGCCTAGATGTGTATTTTAAAAAGAAAGAAAAAAAAAGCTATTCCATTGGAGCCTAAATTCTCAAAAGGCATTTTCTTTTAGAATCTCTTTGGTAACACTCTGTCCTAAAGTGAGAGCTAAGGGCTATCAATAATTTATGTCAATATTATCAGAAAAACGAAAAGTCATACTAGCACATTGACAAAAGACAATACCTATAGCCATTATGATAAAGAAATATTTAACTGTATCCTGGGATTAACATTTCTTGTTTGAATGCCTGCATACACCATTCAAAGTTCTTAAACTTTCAGACTTTTATTTTTTTCTCATAATATTTTGCTGTTAGGTCAGTGCTGTGTGTTTTTTAAAGAGTTAAAGAGGATAACACCAAGAAGCTAAAAAGTTGGCACTTTATGGATACAAAAGTAGATTTGAAAGGTTTATGACTCTCACTCAGGTTTATAACTCTCAGGCAATTCTTGAATGGACTGGGAAAGATGCAAGCCCAGGGAATGTTGTTCCTGTTCTTTGGGCCACTTTCACCTTCCAAATTCTATGTTGATGCAAACTCAGTTTTTCCTTCCACCCACTATTTTGGTCTCATCTGTTGCTGTCATTCTGTATTACTCTCTTCATTAAGGTCATTCCTCCTTAACTGTCCAAAGTAGTAGATGTGTGCAAAATGGAAAATTTTATGTTCACTTTGGCAATAGTGACAATTGGTGAGTGGGGCAAAGAGAGAACTACATTCTAAAATTTCTCACTCCTGGCCTCCTATAAATCCTGATGTCTTATCATTTTCTGTCCTATTAATCAAGCACAGTTGTAGAGAAAGAAATGTAAAGTTCAGGGAAATTAATAAGGCTGTCCCTTGTTATAAGGTGGTGTATAAGTTTGGGGACCGAAGTCCTCAAATGCAAGAGATGGGTGTTGATAGAAACTGAAAAGAATGGGGGCAGATGGCCTCAAGTGCTGGTCCTTTGTTTGAGATAATAAGGAGCCTGAAAGAGAGAAGAATTTAGCCCAAAGTGGGAAGGTGAGCAGCTGAAGAGCACAGAGCAGAAAGCTTGGCGTTAAAGATAGGGGTCAAATGGCCACAGGAAACCTTCAAGATAAGAAGACACCATTCAAAGAATCTCAAAGTGGAAAAAGGAGTAAGTGGAAATGTCTCAGCTTGGGCTTAATAGGTTACTGTTTCATATAAAGAGTGTTGATAGGAGGTTATCACTGCATTTTAGACAATTTGCAAATACACAACAAGGAAAATTATCTTGTTGTGACAGAACAGAGACCATTCATATAAAGAAAGATACTTTCCCTAATAGAGCACCTTATCCTAAATATTTTTAATTTTGTGTTTTATTTTTCTCTATTCCTCAACCCCAAATTTCTTTAATATACCATAAGAACAATATCATCCTTTGTACATTTAAAAATTAAAAACTAATTAAATTATAATACATATAATATTTTTTGAGTTGTGTGTTAACCTACACTTACTTGTATTACTGCACTCTAAAATAATATAACTATTCTGGTCGCTTCTTTACAACCTAAGATGTACAGACTTCAGATAAAAATAATTAAAAACATTTCAAAATGTTCTTTGTGTTTGGATTTTAATCTCTCTGTTTGGAGACAGATTAGATACATTGAACATTTTCATAAAATACTCTCTTTAAGTCATATTCATTGTGTGCTTTGATGACTTGTAGAGAGAAAAATAGTAAAAGAAGAGGGGCTTTTTAAAGTTAAATTTAGTTGGTCCTAAATGAACAGGAAATTAGTTTCACTGATTTGGCTTTACGTGAACATCTATCCAAATTCTAATTGATATTCTTAACATGCTTTAAATTCATTATTAAGAAGCTGGTTAAATGATCTCACCCTAAGTATAGCTTGATTTTCTACATTAATTGCCTATGTTATCTTCTTACAATTCTTTCTAAATAACAATAAAATGTCTATTATTTTGTCTTTGATATTTGAAATAGAGAGCATTAATCATAAACAGCTAATGAAAATTAATAGAGTACTTTAACTCAGTGTAAATAACAATAAAATGTCTATTATTTTGTCTTTGATACTTGAAATAGAGAGCATTAATCATAAACAGCTAATGAAAATTAATAGAGTACTTTAACTCAGTTGTTAGGGCATTTCTAATAAAATTATAGAGCAACTTTACTTGTAATTCAAAGCTGGGAAGAGGCTTTTGTTAAATTTAGCCTTTCCATAATAAATATTTCTTTGAACTTGTGCTGCAATGAGGGAAGACATGGGGAAAGCTTTGCTGATCTTTTAAGCACATCAAAGCCTTAGGAAGCTAAACATGCTGGACAGATGCTTTTATCAACCTGAATGGTATCTGTGCAGCATCTTTCAATGTAGATATGACATTTATCTCCTCTATATGCCAGAGAAGAGCTCTGGTCACTGCAGAGACTCTAGACTAGGAAATCTACACAGAGCTTCATCATTTCTATTTCTTTTGGTATCCCTCAACTTTGATTATTAAGTCATTTTTCTCAAAATCTATTTTGGATTCTGGAAAAAAAAAGTTCTAAATACTGGTTGTAGAAAATACAGAAAAGTACAAAGAAAATAAAAATCACCAATAATGCCATCACTTGGAAGCAATCACTTTTATTTTAGATTATCTTCCTTCTTTCTGACATATAAAAACTATATGTGATATATAAAATACATGTTGAATTATGGCTTCTATAGAATTGTGGGCATATGATATCATCATATTTAAAAGCTTATATTATTAGCAATTTCTCAAATCGTTAATTGATCTGAAAAGAAACTGAGGCCAAATACACATAGCAACGATTTACTGAGTATGATATCATCATATTTAAAAGCTTATATTATTAGCAATTTTTCAAATCGTTAATTGATCTGAAAAGAAACTGAGGCCAAATACACATAGCAACGATTTACTGAGCCAGTATGATGACTGCAACTGAGAAGATGCATTTTTCAGGGAGGCATATTGGTCACCCTGAGAAATGCATCTTCTTGGTTGCAATTGTCATGTTGGCTCAGTAAGCCCTTGCTGTATGTATTTGGCCTCAGTTTCTTTTTAGGTCAACAAATGTTATTTTTAACGTTTTTCTAACATTTTTTATGATTATTGGTGGAAATATAATAATATTTTAGAATAATCATACGTTAGAATTGTACTTTATTTAACACACATTTAGTTGGATATTTAGATTGTTTTCAGTTTATTACCCATAACGATGTCAATATACTTTTTAATACATAAATCTGTTTTTGGCATTTCTAACCATTTTGTTTTCTAATAGTGGTTGGCACCTAGAAAGATTACTGATTTAAAATATTTTATACTGAACCCACTTAAAAAACTATTAAGGTTCTCAGTAGATTATTTTTGTGTTTTAGTTAAGTAATCCTATCATCCAAAGGTAATCACAGTATGGCTTCATCTTTTCAATACTTATCCTTCTAATTTTCGTTTAATGTTGCATTGCATTGACCTGAACTTCTTAGCTAATGTTAAATACTAGTTGTGTCAGTGGGTGTAGTTTACCTAATAGTAAACTATATTTGAATTTCTGGGATAAATCTCACTTGATCATAATAGCATCTTCCTATATTATACTGTTGAATTCAGTTGATTAGTATTTTGTTTAGAATTCAATAATAGCTTTCTTTATGCATTATCATATTTCAATATTAGAGTTATGCTATTTTTTGCAAAATAAATTGGGATCACTGTGTGAGATTACTACCTGTTTTAGAAAATTTATTAACATTCGCAAGTAAAACCATTAGATCCTATAGCCTTTTTTTAGGATTGTAGAAATTATATTGCAATATTAATGATAGTAATGGTGGTACTCTATCTTATTTAAGATATCCCCCTTTCTCAGCTTGAGTCAGGTGTTGAGGAATTTAGTTATTTTCCTGGTTTATTATTCTGCTTTGCCACCCCTTCAGATTGGTGGGTAGGCACTTTTTTGTGTGTGTGTTACCTTCTCTACCTAGACTCTATCTTATTTAAGATATTCCCCTTTCTCAGCTTGAGTCAGGTGTTGAGGAATTTAGTTATTTTCCTGGTTTATTATTCTGCTTGGCCACCCCTTCAGATTGGTGGGTAGGCACTTTTTTGTGTGTGTGTTACCTTCTCTACCTAGACTTCATCTTAGATGGAATGCAACTCAGACAAAAAGTTTCTGACTTCTTAAATATGTAAAACAAAAAGATTAAAAATAACTGTCATTTTTACCATTTACTATTATCATTGATCTACGTGCTTTAAAGGCATCATCTCATTTAATTCTCACCACAGTTCTAAATTCTATTATTATCTCATATTCCAAATGAAAAAACTGGGCTTAATAAACTAAAATAATTTTCCCAAGGCCACAAAGATAAGAAGTGGTAGAGCCTGGATTTGCATTCAAGCAGTCTGAATTTTCCAAAGCCCAAATTTGTCAGCATTCATATAGTCTCCCAATCAATCATGTTACTTATTAGAGAAATCTTTTCTTGAAACAGTCCTCCCCCACCTGTCTCTAGAGGAAGAGAGCTTGATTACAACAAAACAAAACAAACAAACAAAAAATCTGATAGTGATTACAATCACAGTAAGTATTTGGGACTGATTATCTCTCAATATCATGAAACCAAACTACAAAAAATGTAAGAACAAAATATATATATTCAAATACCATGAAAGCAATTTTGAGAAACATCAGTATTTATTAGACTACTTAAATAATTTTTTAGATAGAAAAATATTATATATTGTAAATCACCTTCATTAAAGACACTAAACAAATTAGAAATAAAAAACAAAAGTGAATATAAGGAATTCAAACTCACATACAGGAAACTCGATAATTAGTAGTAATAAGAACCACAGCACTACAAGAACATTAATGAAATGCTGATGAAAACTCGTTTTTAAAATATGTTAGAAAATATGTGGGTTCACTAAGATGGAATGGTAAGGATGAAGAAATTCTTTTATTCATCTACGAATGTGGTCCAAATCCACATAGAAATGGTACACATTCATGTTACCTTGTTTACTTTTTCTTTTTTTTATTTTCTAGTCTGTCAAAGATCTGAATTCATAGAATTGCCCTGTTTAGACCTCTGTTGAAGTCATTATTATCATTAACATTCACTAATTATATTTTAAATATTCAAGAATATGAATGATTATATGAGTTATTGAAATGGGTATATTCTATAAAGTTTGTTTACAGAATTTTTTTTCATTTTCATAAACTGTACATTTCTAACATGTATAGTCAATAAAGAGGAAAACAATAAATTAAAGCTAGACAAGCAAACTATAATCATATAGCGTAGTTGCTATGTGAACTTGTACAAAGGACTTTTTCCCATGATTAGCTTTCATGTACTAAAAAATGATTTAAAATAGTGACCTAAATAAGTAGAGCTTCCTTGATTCCATTAACGATACTCAAGTTGTAAATTAACGAATATGCCAAAAATTGTATTTGACATGTAGTTTTGGGATAATAAAATCTGAATGATTCTTCCCAGTAGAATTCTCAAAGGAACTTTTCTTTCAATTTTCTTTGATTTTTATAAAGTAGTGTCCTTAATATGAAAGGAGTTTCTTTTTTTCTTTTCCATTAAGATATGTATTAACTAGAACACTAGCTACAATGGGATGGGAAACACAGCCAAAATTGAAGCTTAACTTGATACAAACAGGAAATCTGGAGACTTTTCCATTCTGCTTGGGCTTGCTTAAAGGAAGGGAGAGTAGTCATTTCTCATCAATAAGAAAAGATGAATGAACATCTCTTGGTAAGTGATCACTGTTATGAATGATCATTGTTCTGTTATGATCCACTTATTCCTACCTATAGGCATACGTCCTTATAATTGATTATTAGGAAAAGATAAGCTATTCAGATTTATAGCTTAGTATCTTGCCATTATTCACCATTCTTTCATATTGAGATTAAATTCTGGGTCTGGAAATATGTAGAAAAGATTAAATTAAACCAAATACAAGATTATGTCTTTTAAAAAATCCTATAACAGTAGAGGGGGGATCAAGTGAGAATAATTAAAAGAGAGAATAATCAAGTTCAAGTGAGAATAATTAAAAGAGAGAGAGAAAGAGAAAGTTCTGTGATACGGGGACTTTTCTTAGGCTCAGTTATGATTTCCCCTCACTATTTATGATCAATTTCCACTGAGTCTTCCCTAGGTTTGTTTATGATCAATATCTTTATTTTTCAGCTGACTCAACAATATCAGGCACTAGCTCTCTCGTTCTCGTGGCATTGCCATTCAAGCAGTAGCTACTCTGCAATAATACCATTTTTCTGGAGGTAGTGGAAAGAATGTTAGGGTGGGATTGAAACAACCTGAGTTTGAATTTCATCTGTGATAATCACCAGTTCTGTAAAGCAAAGTACATAATTCATTTAACCATTGGGACATTTATTGTGTCCAATTTAATTACTGACATTCTTTAATATGACCTCTAAAGGCACTTCCATCAATAAGCTTCTAAGGCATTCCTGAGTTCAGTTTTTCCCATGTGAAGTGACCATATTTCCTTATGTAGATGGGATGAAAAAGTGGCAGCCATTTTTTTCTTTTAAGTGAACTGGAAGAGACCTTGTGTTGATATTGTATTTCAAGAGATCTTTTTAGAAGAGGCCTAAAAATATTACAGATACAAACCTAGAATATTCTAGGGAAGGGCTAGAAAAAACAGTATTTTCAAGTAGATTCTTAATCTAGAGTACAGGGATAATATGGTGAAATTGGAGAAGATAGAAGTCCTAAAGTTGTGGACATAATGATAGAGCATTGTATCCCCATTCCAAAAAAATAAAATAAAATATGATTTGAGGTATCAAAAGTTTCAAGACAGCTAACTGAGACTTTTGTGGAAGCAGAAAACTGGGAAGATAAGTTTGGAGTAACATTTACCATTATTGTCAGAAAGTGGTGCCCTTCCTTGTTGTAGCAGCAAAAGACATGAGAATTGCCTTTTGTGCATCTGACCTTTTTTTTCTGAAAAGGAGAGTGAGACCCAGAAGAGTTAGTGGAAGATTATGAAAGTTCAGACATAGGGTAGAGTAGGGAGCCAGACCTAAAACACGGAAGTTTTAGGCTCAGCCTTCCATCCTCCTGCTGTCGTCTTCACACAGTACCAGTCTCCATACATAGAATACAAATGAAGAGGTGCTGAGATCCAGACACACACCGTACCTTATTCAAACTGGTTGCCTTGGCCGCATCTCCTTCCATGGCACTAAAGAGGCCACTGTTGAGAACATGGAAATCAAATCACACATAGGGGAAGGATTCCCCTCGTGTATTAATTCACTAAAGTTTCAAAAATCAACAGACTACGACATGATTTAGTGGATAAGGGTCCACATGTTTCATGTCATACATGCATTTAGACCTTGACTCTGAGGTCTTTTAGGTTCAGCTTCTTTGTGTATATAATGGGGCCATTAAAGTAATGGCCACAGCATTCTTAGCATAGGGTCTAGTACATAGTGATGCCTATAAATAGGAGCTATTATTAACCTCCTATAAATTTTGTTACACTTTAGCATAGCTATATGTTCATTTTCTTTCTTCTGCTCTGAGAAATAAACTTATGACAAAATACCACTGTTGCCTTCTTTAGTGGATTGAATTATGTCCCCCCAAAACTGCCTGAAGCTTGAATTGTGTCCCCAAGTTTCATATAGTAGAAGCTTAATCACCACTGTGACTGTTAAGAGGGTGGGAAATCCTATTATGGTAATTGAAAGGTGGGGCCTTGAAAGGGTGATGAGATTGTAGGACCTTGCAGTAGTGAATGGATTAAAAATGGTGGTCAGGGTGTGGTTCTGAGGGCTCTAAAGGAAGAGAGAAGAGAGTCTCTCTGTTCTGCTTTCTCTGCTCACAATTTTCTGCAAATGTGATACCCCATCTCCTCTGTTGCCACCACCACGGCCTTCACCAGCTGTGTTCCTTGGACTTTGGATTTCCCAGGCACAGAAACTGTAAACAATAAATTTTGTTTTCTTATAAATCACCCAGTTCCATGTATTTTGCTACAAGCAACAGAAATAGACTAATACAGCTTCCTTGTTTAGGTCTACACCCTCAGAACCTAGCACAGTGTTTTAAACAGAGTTTTTTGTTGCTAAACTTAGACCATTCTGTTGTCTGTTAAGAAATCCCACTATGCAAGAATTCAGTGCATCTGGCTATATACTCATTGTTCCATCAACACAGCTTACTTCTGTAATAAATTACACAACAATGGTGGATATTTTTTGTCTAGAATTATTTTAATATGTGTTTTTACATAATTATAGAATTATAAAATCTTGATTTCAGTTCAGCTAGTTCTAATTTTTTGAGGCCTATTTTTTAATTAAAATTTACTAATATATAATAAAATATAAAAATGACACAACTTAAGTCCTAATGCATAGTCATTTTAGTCCTGGACTTAGAAATTTTCTAGAGATTACCAGTGATCAAGAGCAATGTGATTATGCCACATGAATCCTTTCAATCTGGTGAATTTAATTCCTCCTTTTTCTTCTTCCCCTTTTCTCTTCATTTTCTACTAACTGGAAACATTTCATATCACATGCTGTAAACGTTTTCTTCCTTACTTGAACCAATTATGTCCCAAAGTACATCAAACATTTAAACTCATGCTACTCCAAGTGTGGGCCTAGGCCAGCAGCACTAAAATCACCTGGGAGTTTGTGATGCAGAGGCTGAGGCCACACCCCAGGTAATTTGTATGAAGTTTGAGAAGCGCTATTTTAACCAATCTTGTGGGTAATGTAGGGAAGATACGGTTTCATCCACTAGAGGGCAGTAGGACATGCGTACCACTGGGCATTGTATTTATTTCTCAAGTATGACTAGAAGTTCTTTTAAGAACTACCTGCAATTGCCAAAAGGATAGCATGCGTAGTTCTCTTAAACAAAAAAGAACTAAGTCAAACCAGGTTACATAGAGAAATTTAACATGTGAGATTAATGAAATAAGCAGTTCCATGGCACTAGCATAGTATAAAATCAGGTGCCAAATCCTAAATTGTAATTTTGGCTCTTGTTCATAGATCATGGAATTGTAAAGCTAGAAAAGGCCTTGATAGTCACCTCTGGGGCAACCTCCTTATTTTACAAATGAGGAAAGGGACTCCAAGAAGTTAACTGGCTCTCCCAAATTCACACAGTTTACAGTTTGCCTAGCCAAAGCTGGAACTACTATTGAGTCCCTAACAAAAGGAGAAAAGAGATTTTTAAGAGATGCTAAACACCTCTTTGTATTATACCATTGACAAAATGGGGTTCATATTTGTGTTTTACATATCTGGTAGGCTTAATTAGCTATTATTTCTGAAGAGGTGGGGAAATAGAGAGGAATTTTTAGGATTCTTTTTTTCTTCAAGTTTTTTATATTCAGTTGAACTACCATTAGAACACAGTTTGGATGTCTCCATCTCAAGCTCCAAAGTATCCACATGCAATCACTAAGTACTGAGTAACCATAGTATTCATGGCACTATTTCACGTTCCTTTTAGCATGTTGATGGCATGATTTCTGCTCTTGGTAGTCTTGGGTTATGTGTGTTATAATAGCTTGGCTGGTAACTGCTTTTAATTCTCAATTCCACATGTATTTTGCGTGCAAAATGGGATCAACAACATTGTGTCAGACTCACAGATATAAAGGTGATGAAAACTGAGCGGGTGGATCCTCATTCATCTAAAAAACTGGCAAGGTTTACAGAGAAAAGAACACTAATTGCACATATAACACCCTCAGTACAGCTTGCTCACATGTCTTCAAAACAACCTTTTAAAGAATGTTTTAAATGTCAGTGCTTTTTCAGAAATCATTGAACCAAACATGAAAATTTCTTGGGAAAAACTTCTGAATCTCCAATTAAAGGCACAAAAAGTCATATTTTCAATTTCTTGTTCCTCTTCCTTATCAATGCGATTATTTAATAAAAACTAAAATTTCATAAGTTTATAGACATAGAAATTTGGATGTTTTAATTTATTTTGCAAGCAGTTTCTAAGAAAGAAACTAAATTGTTGAACAAAGCTCCAAAATAAAAATATAATGAAGCAAAGTCTTGGAGGAGTGACTCCAGCAATGAAGGGCTCCTAAAATAAATGCATAAAAATTTTAAAGATTATCTAATCTAGCTTACTTTTTACCTCAACAAAGGGAGGAGGCTTGTCAAAAATTTTAATTTAGCTCGCACATAAATTTTTCAGTCATCTCTTCAAGCCACAGAAAAGCGCTTCCCATTTGCCCGTCTCTCCTTTTACCATTAATTCTGGTGTGTAGCTCCTCTAGTGTCATAATTTTATTAGGAATCACTGTTTGTAATGTGTTTTCCCAACAAGTCCACCTTGAATTATCAAGAATATGAGTGCAAAACACAGTCACTAAGTCAGAGTCTGAAGAAAGCATTCTTTTTTTTCTATTTTAAACGAAATAATCAATAATCTTACCAAAAAATGATGATATCTGATCAATTGAGCTAGCAATTCATAATTTATAATTTGAACAGCTCAAATTGTAATTTTGGTATTTTCCTAAGTGATAGACCAGATTTTATATACTTACATAGGGTATGCATTTTCTCTACCATAATAGCACAAAAACCATGAAGAAAAACAGTAGCATTTAATATGCTTTATTTTTAGCCTTCCCGTAAAAATACATATGCAGTAATTTTAATAGAGTGATATTACCATTTGGATTTACTCGGCCCATTTCATGTGAGAATATCCTCTTTCTTTTCCCTTGTTATAATAAAAGATCAGCTCTCAATCACTGCCAGCAATATTAGTGGCACCCTTGTGTTTATATCTTAAATATGCTTTTAATTTTCTAAAACAGAGGCAAATTGCTGGTGATATCTTAATGTTTTAAGGTAGTTAATGCCAAAAGGCTTGGACCTGATCTTAAACTGAATATTTCCCAGATGTGTGGCAGGGTGAAAGGTGGAACAGCTAACAGAAACCAACTTCCTATCCATGTTAACTTACTTAGGTAAATTTTAAGTAAGGATTAATTAGATATTGGGACCTTCTGAGCAGTCAACTTCACAGGTCCCAGAGATAAAAGCTTGCTCATTTGTAACATAAGCCATATGTTGAACAGGAAAAGTATCAATTGCCACTGTCTCCTTGTGCCTTGTTTATAATGCACTTTTAACCAACTTTCTTTTGAAAATTCAATACTTTTAGAAATGTTGAGAAGCTATTTACTAAAGGATTAAGCAACTTACACTTTCTGAATAAGTGTCGGGTAAATATTGAAGTAGCAAAAATATATCCAAAATGCTTAACTCATGGGGATGAGCTTATAAAAAGACAGCTTAAGAATGACAAGAGGAAATTGCTGTTAATGTGGCTTATCCTAGACCAGCTTTGTACTGGCAGATACCCTGAGGACACCAGGGCTCTGAAAACTCCGTGTCTCCATGGGAAGCTAGGCTGTCAATTGCAGAAAAGGAATTTGGCACAAAATCACAGTTGTTTGCCCACATTCAATAGAGACTGGAGATGAATTGGAACAAAGTCTTGCCAATTGCCCATTCTTAAAGATTGGGTGCTTTAGCTTGACAAGATTTTGCCACCTCAAACAGCTATTTTGTGCTGGAGATGAGATGGTAATTTCACCAGAACTCCTTAGAAGGTCTAAGCCATGAATTTCAAGGAAAATTTTCTGATGTTGGGACATGCTCATTTTGTGGTGTTTTATTTAAATTATCATATGGATATGTGTACTGTTTTAGGTTGGAGGTGTTAATGAAGCAGAAGACACTGATGCCAAGTTAAAAGTCTATGATCAAAATATGTCAGCCAATTAGGGAGAGATATGCTTCTACAAATGTAGTAAAAACTAGACATGGTAAAGCAAAAAGAAATCAATGAGGTGTACCTATTTGCTAGCAGTAAAAGCAAATTCTACATTGGTAATTATTCAAATATGTCAACCAATTATTTTGGATAGGAATCCACTTGAAATAATTTTCCTTATATGATTTCCTCCTTCTTAGACTTTTTATTTTATGAACATAGATGAGATTGTTGGTAAGAATTAAGACCTCATAGGTGAGATTATAGTAAAGGTTAAAGGAAATGTACAGAATCTGTCTGAGAAAGTATCTTATAAAGAAAATAACTGATTATATATTTTTCTGCCTATAATAAATTTACCAGCGAATTTTGCTACCAAAAGTCTTTGTGTGTCAATATTTTGCTTCAATTTCAAAGTCAAAAATATCTGTGACTTTCCAATGTGATCACCTTACACAGAAGTTAGCTAGCAAGGGTAATTGAAAAATGAAAACTATTGGATTCCAAAGAGTAGTACACTTCCCAATAGGTATGCCAGTGTATTTGCAGGGATTAAATGAAGGTGAAAGAAAAAAATATGAAAACCATTTTCAAGTACAGCTATTTAACAGTATAGGTGCACATCCCTTGAAGCTATGAGTGGGAAGACATTTCAGGAAATATCTCTCAAGACCTCTTTTTGGAAAGTTTGTGTAGTTTGTGTAACTGGATGAGACATGTGACGTGAAACTGTACAATTAGTTCATGTAGCTGAATAACTGCAAACATAATTATTAGTGGTTATCTTTGCTGACTGGCAAGTTGGAGAAACAATAAAAAGAAGAGCTGATGATGATGAAAGAGAAAAGGTGTGAAGTGGCTGTACCCTTCCTAGCAGTCTTTAGGTCTCAGCATAAAAAGACTGTCATTCTCTCTGGAATTAAAGTGTTGAACGACTGAGAAGACAAAGAGGAGGGAGAAGGCTGTTTGTTGGGTAGAGGAAGAAAGATAGGATCTCCCACCATGTCAGAAAGCTGTTAAGCACTCAAGATGAAAACACTCAGCAGGTTTTAGAGTCAACAAGCAATTGTTTATATTTGGATATTTGCAGCAGACCTCATTACCTTAACGTCCTTGAGCAAGTTTCTGAGGCAAAGAACGTCTAGAATGTGGGCTGAGATGTTGGACTTTGTGGTTAAGGAACTTTTTTTTTCTAACATTTTTTAAAAGGTTCTTATGACTGTATATTTGTGTAAGGAAAGGGAACAAAGTGGTCCTTAGTATTTGTTGTGGTTGAAGCAAGCGGATTTAGTAGGAAAAGATTGAGCAGAATAATTCTGGTTTAGGCTTAGGACTCTTATTCTTTCTTTTCCTATAGCATGCAAGTCACAGCAGACCTTTTAAAAAAATTTATTGAAACATATTGATTGTACACATTTATGGGGCATGGAGTTGTATTTCAATACACGTATACATCATGTGTTGATCTATTCAGAGTGATTAGTGTACTCATCATTGCAAAACTGCATCTCTTCTTTGTGAAATGCACATTTCAGATCCTCTCTTCTAGACATTTGGTTACATGCAGTAAAACACTGTTGATTATAGAATTCTGGGTCAACTGTACACCAGTAGGGCTTTTTTTTTTTTTTCCTGTCTCCTTGTACTTTTATGTCCATTAATCAACCTTTCACTATCCCTCCTCCCTGCTCCCAGTTCCTGTCTCTAGTAACCATAGTTCTCTTTCTTTCAGCAGTTCAACATATTATTATTATTAGTTTGTTATTTTTGTTTGTTAGTAGCCCTTTTTATGCTTAGTAGCTGGCTTTTACACACAGTAAGCGTCAAATTTTGTCAATACGATTTTCATAGGGTTACATTTGGCAATCCGCCTTTCTAGGTACCTGATTGTTGCTTTGAGTTGTAATATACATATGCAAAATAATGTGAGGATTTACACTCCAGACTAGAGACTATGCTGAGGACAAGGACTGAAGACAAATTGAAATTGAGGCAGGGGAGGTGGGGAAGGTCATGCTGCTCTATATTTCTGCCTACCCTGAAGGGCTTCTGATTTTACCCCTGGATAGAGCTGACACATAATTAAAGAGAGACCACCTGCCAATAGAAAGTAGCTTCCCTTTCCTATACTATTCTCTTTCAACTTGCGAATTGAACCATGGTATACAGAAAGAGGAATACCCAGCCCATCTTTCTTCATTACTCCTTCTACAGGGAAATGAGTTTGCCAAAGTTAAAAAGGGTATTTTGCATGTGAGTTTCTTCAGATAAATTAGTTAATTAGTTCTATTATTGTATGAGTATATTGGGTACCTGCTATGGTATATATGGGCCAGTTGCTGGTAGTACAGCATCAAGTAAACGAAAAGATGAGGCCCATATGGAGAAATAGAGGAGTCGTTATTTCAATAATCTAAGGACAAATTGGATCTCCTCCTACCTCCAGCTAAATTCACTCTCCTATTTCTTCACCGTAGTTCTCACTTCTGCCAAGTGATTAAAGATTAGAGTTGTGAAAGAACTTGAAATCTGAAAGCTGAAACATTTCTCCTTGAAATGAAAATATGCCTAGCTCTTGTACCGATGCATAAAGAAATAAGTTCAGCTACACAGTAGCTATAATCTATGCATAAGTAAATATTGCTTAACTAGAGTTCTATTCCTGAGTTCTATTTCAATGAACTGCCATAGTTTAAGTTTTTCAAGCTTTTTAAAAGCATGTCTATTTTTATTATTTTTGTTTGGATTAGGGTTTTTTAATTTTTATTTTTAAATTGTTTTTCCAGCCTGGATAAGACAGATGTGCACGAATCCATTCATCTATTTATCTACCTATCTGTCCTTCAAATAACAATGACTATAAAATCTATGCCATATTAGGGGTCCTGAATTTGACTATTTTGATAAAATATGGAGAATTCAAATATATCTCCTTCTAAAAATTAAATTATGACGCTAAATTTGACATTTATTTGGACATCATTTGTAAGATCCTTATATGAAAACAAATACACAGAGTTTATTTTGAATCCTATCCAATAATAATCTACACTGAACTATTTCAATGTTTGAACTAAATTAAATTATGTTACAAACATAGTTTTTTTTCTCTGATCTAGAATTAATAGAAGAGGTAGAAACATTTGTTGACTGTTGCTTATTCTTCTTTATAGATGTTTCCATTCATTTATTAACCTGAATTACTAAAAAGCCAACCACTTTACCTACAATTGTGTTTTTTTCATTTTGATGGCAATTTGACAAGTTATTTTCAAATTCATCTAGTCTTTTCCAGCTTCTATTTTTCCCTATCCTATAACTATGCACCAAATTTTTAATTATGGTGCATTCTTTTACATTATTTTATTTCAGTTGAATTTAATAATTATCTGGCAGTACTTTGCAAGTTAATCAGAACTGATCAAGTCAATTCAAATTCCTTTTTGCAATTTATTATATGCATTAAATAATATTAAGAGAGTCTTTCTTTTGGGGTGGGATGTTTTCAGATAAATGTAAATAAATTTATTTACATTTATTTACAAATAAATACATTTATTTACAAATAAATGTAAATGAAAAAATTTCTTTAAGATATAACATTGTGGAGTTTGATCCAGCTGAAACTAGGTATACTACAAAGAAGTTTAAGGTAACTTTTCTTTGAATATTGTTCTCATAAATTTTTAAAAGTTTCAACAGTTTTGGATAAAATTTGAATTGAGTAAAATTAGGCAAAATTATCATGGTTTGGATATATATTTTAATAATGTATGATAAAAAAAAATCAAGTAAGTCCAATAATTTTATTTCCTTCAGTGTTTTTTTGCTGTTAACTTTTAGTTTTGGCTTCTTCTTTATCTGTTTTGTCCTCTAATCTGGATCCTAGAAATATCTTATGTGTATAAGAACTCAAGTACATAGTACTTGTAATCTGTCTTCTACTCTTAAATGCTGAAGTTTCAACATATTTTGTTTAGAACTTATTTTCTGTGCACACTGGGGAAGAGACTGCCTCTTCAGCAAATGGTGCTGGGAAAACTGGATATTCATATGCAGGAGAATGAAACTAGACCCATACCTCTCACCTTATACCAAAATCAACTCAAAATGGATTAAAGAATTAAATTTGCACCCTGAAACAATAAAACTCCTTAAAGAAAACATAAAGGAAACATTCCAGGAAGTAGGAGTGGGTACAGATTTCAGGAATATGACCCCAAAAGCACAGGCAACTAAAGGAAAAATAAACAAATGGGATTATATCAAACAAAAAAGCTTCTACACTGCAAAAGAAACAATCGACAGAGTGAAAAGAAAACCAACAGAGTGAGAGAGAATATTTGCAAAATATACATCTGACAAAGGACTAATATCCAGAATATACAAGGAACTCAAACAACTTTACAGCAAAAAAACAAATAACCCAATTAAAAAATGGGCAAAGGAGCTAAATAGGCATTTCTCAAAGGAATATATGCGAATGGCCAACACACACATGAAAAAATGGTCAACATCACTCAGCATCTGGGAAATGCAAATCAAAACCACTTTGAAATACCATCTCACTCCAGTTAGGATGGCTAGTATCCAAAAGACAGACAATGATAGGTGCTGGAGAGGTCGTGGAGAAAAAGGAACCCTCATCCACTGTTGGTGGCTCTGCAAAGTGGTGTAGGCTTTATAGAAAATGGTATGGAGGTTCCTCAAACAATTAGAGATAGAGCTACCATATGACCCAGCTATTCCACTGTTGGAAATATACACACAGGAATGGAAATCATCGTGTTGAAGGGAGACCTGTACTTCAATGTTTATTGAAGCACTATACACAATAGCCAAGATTTGGAACCAGCCCAAATGTGCATCATCAGATGAGTGGATAAGGAAACTGTGGTATATCTACACAATAGAATTGTACTCTGCTATAAAAAAAATGAAATACTACCATTTGCAACAACATGGATGGACTTAGAGAAAATTATTTTAAGTGAAACAAGTCAGACACAGAAAGAGAAATATCACATGTTCTCACTTATTTGTGGGGGCTAAAAGTAAATAGATAAATAAACACACAATCAAATAAAGGGGGGGAGAAGACACAACAATCACAATAATTCCTTGAACTTGTTAAGAAAAGTGAACAGATATGATGTAGGGGAGGGAGGGGAGAGAGGAAGGGGGGAAGAGGAATGAGTAAAGGGTCATGAAAATAACTACAATGTCTATTGAGAAGTTAAAATAAAAATAAATAAATAAAACTAAGCATTTTAAAAAAATAAAAAGAACATATTTTGTTTAGAACAGTTTATGAAGACTAATATGAAATAACTGTTGTGTGAATATATGTATCCAGTTGACCCTTGAACAACATGAGGTTTAGGGACACTGACCCTCTGCACAGTCAAAAATCCATGTGTAACTTCTTACCTCCCCAGACCTTAATTACTAGTGGCCTACTGTTGACTGGAAGCCTTACCAGTAACAGAGTTGATTAATAACATATTTTGTATGTTATACGTATTATATATTGTATTCTAAGGTAAATGAATCTGGCGTAAGGATTGTCATAAGAAGAGAAAAAGAAATTATGAAGCCATCACTGCAGCTACACGACTGCTTCACCAATTAATTATTTTCTGTAATTGTCCTTAAGTCAGATTAATTTATCTTGAAATAGTGGTGAACCAAAGTTGCAGACCTCAATCTATGGTACATAGCAAGCAATTCAACTTTGTCTTGTAATGTCATGACTTTTCTCTGCTTCTTGGGAGCACTGCCAGCAGCACTAGTGGCAGTTCATATGGGTCCTATGGTGTTCAAGGTTTATGGTATTGCAGTAAACACGAAAAATACGTGAGAACCGCAAGAGATCACTTTTTACTGCAATACACAATTTACTGGAGAGAGGAATTACTCATGAGGAGATGATTAGTGTCACATGGAGTTTTAAGCGGATACTCGAAACATTTGAGCTCAGTGCAACAGCAATAGGAAATGGCTACGAAATTATTACAGTAGTACAGTATGTTGTGCAGTTCATTTTATGCAGTTATGATTTAATACTACATCTTCACATTTGTTTATGTTTCTCTTAATTGCAAATGGTACCATGTACCTTCTGTGTTTGTGTGCATAAGTTTTGATAAATTTTAACTTTTTAGAATAGATTTGTGAATATTTTATGGTAGTAAATGATAAAATAGACTGTATCTACATATATTTTATGCATTCATGGCATACCTATCTTCTTAAAAGATTTTTTTGTTATCTCTAGGCTACACAGTTTGTCTGCAAGTTTTTCAAATGTACTTATTGAAAAAAAAACGTATTTATTGAAAAAAAAAAAAGTGGACCTGCACAGTTCAAACCCATGTAGTTCAAGGATCAACTATGTGTATGTGTATGTGTGTATATACCCATATATAAATGCATCACCTAACTTCAGAGATATGTTCTGAGAAATGCATCCTTGGGTGATTTTGTCATTGTGCCAACATTGTAGAGTGCAACTTACACAAACCTAGATCGTATGCCCTACTACACATCTAGATTATATGGTATAGCCAGTATAATCTTAGGTGACCACTGTCATACACCCAGTCCATAGTTGACTGAAACATTGTTATGTGGTGCATGACTATGTATATACACACACACATATACGTATACCTAGATAGACATTTTTTCCTTTACATATCTGTCTCTTTACATTTTTAAAAGCTCTCCTAAGTGTTTCATTTAATTCTTTGAAATAAACAACGACATAAAAGTTTCCCCTTACCCATTAGTTTTCACTGTCAAACTTGGATCAGATAAGGTTTTCTTTTACAGGGCATGTGCACTTGCTCAAGAACATGCTATTTTAAGCCAGTTTAAGCATTAGTTTTAAAATAAAGTGTGATACTAAGATAATTTCTGGTCTTTATCCACCATTGGGAAATGGATCATAATGTGTCAAGTAGAACTCATCCTGTCTAGGAATTTCTTTATAGATAGTTAAATCAAGACTTAACAAAAACAACAAAAGTATTAAACTAGCATTTCAAAAATCTTACCTAATAAAGGGCCACAAAACAACTATTATATCGTATAATGTTAAATATACTGATTATCTTGATTTGAGCATCACATATTGCACACAGGTATTAATATTCAACTCTGTACCCCACAGATATGTACAATCAACCATGTTTCAATTTTAAAAAACCTTACCTAACAGTCTATTTCCCATCTATAATTACAAAAAAATAATAAAGCATGTATGTTGGATTCTAATATCAATCCTTAGTTGCATCTCATTAAAGAAAGCGTACTACTCCCTCTCCTCATTGGTTAGGGTAATAGAATCTGTTCTTAGAACATATCCTAGCCCAGTGTTGCTGTTCCCATGTTGTCTGTGCTAGAATGTCTCATTCATACTGAGTTTTACTCTCTGTCTTTATACTTTCTGCAGACCTTATTTTTAAGTACCAGGAAAATCTTTTACACTAATTTCTATTAAGTACTTCCTCCAATATCAAAATACTAGCTTGTGCTTTACTAGTGATCAGAAATGAATGTGTGATGCTGTCTTTTTCTATTTTCAGACTAAAAGTTCTGTTTTCTTTGCTAGCTGTGTGTTGTGCAAATGACAGGGCATTTCCATGGATATTGAGGATAAAGAATCACCTCAAACTTGGTGTCTGTCCAAAAGAGGGCAGTCTCTAGTCCCGAGAGCTGTGATCTTCCTATCTTGTTAAACATTCCCTTTACAACAGAGGCCAGAATTCCTTATTGCCAATATCATGAATTATAGAAATATACAAGGGTACTTCAAAAAGTTCATGGAAAGATTCATATTATCTTTCAATTCCATTTTTTCACTAACTTTTAAAAAGTCCTTGTATAGTTATATATAGCAAATGAATCAATGTTGCAGTTGGTGAAGTATATGAATTGTCTTTTTGCACTATCAAGTCAAAATTCGTATGCCACATAGTAGTATTTATATTTCTTAGCAAGTATTTTAATGACCTACTACCTAAGCAACAATGGAGTCTTTGAAAGAGTTAAGAGGCTAGGTATATATTATTCCATACACCATGTTGCAAGCTTGTCAAATTTACAATATATGTGTTCAAAGTAAACCTTGAGCTTGAATCCCTCAAACTTGATCCACATTAAATATTTTATACTACTTTGGGCTGTTCAGGCTTAGCTAATTTGTGAACACTTCAATGCATCAGGTAAGAGTTTTTCTTGTGCGAAACCCAACATCAAGATGTGCTTTACTGACTCATTATATTATTTGCATGAAATTAAGAAGAAAAGATAGTTTATATTATAATTAGTAATATTAAATAAATTCAAAAAAGCTTTAGTAAATGTGGTAGACATTTCATAGCAATATCTTCAGGGTAAATATCTATATTAACATGGTGATCATTTATTGAAATATTCCATGCTGTAATTCCTCTAACCCTTTATGTTGGCTTTAAATTTTGTTCTTCCTTTGTAAATAAAGTGCAGTGGTCAAGCTCAAATTGGATGAATTGTTTCTGTGTAATGAATAAGATAAAATAGTCTATAAAACATTAAGTAGATATAAAATCTTTGCCTGGCTGCCAACAGTTCGTAACTATTTACAGGAGCCTCATGGTATAGTAGAAAGAACATGTGCTGTATTTATTTCAGGCTCTAAGTAACCTTTTACAGGTGCTTGGATAAGCTCCTTGATCTCTCTGGATCTGCCAGTGTCACCTATTACAGAAGAGAATTGGATATGAAGCAGATAATCTCTAGATTTCTTCAAGCTCTTCTTTGAATCTACAGTTTGCTAAGACATGGCCTTTTCTTAAACCCTAAATGATCTGAACTTTTCTCACCAAAAAATTACTGGTTTCTTTATTTAGTAATTTTAGTTCATTTTGAGGCTTTGAAATAGCACTTTAAATTAGACCAATCAGAGGTTTTGATTGAACATGGAAGATTTCTTGAAATAATCTATAATGAGTTAGTTTAAAAGGGGGAAAGTATGACAGTAGATGTGCCTGCCAAAGCCTCCTTATCATAATAGACATAATTTAGGGAGTTGGTTGGCTTCTACTAGTGCATAACACATTTCTAATATTATTTTGCATTCTCTATAGGTTTTTCCAGAAGCAATAGAATTGCAGTAATTGTCCCTTATTTTTACGTGGTTGACATATGCAGCTCTTCCTATACAGAATGGTAGACTTTCCTTCTTTCCAGTGTTCAAGTAGGAGACACAAGCCACATAAGGACTCTCTCAGGCTTTTTTCCCAAAGGTGGAAAGCAGGAGATATAAGAACAGGGCCAAAAGTGGGGTGTAGTCAGGATAGCCTGGCAAGAAACCAGGATTTCTAACTTTCTAGAATTTTTTGAAAGTTTTATTTATCTGCTGAAGGAAATAAGGCTTGGGAGGAGCGGGGGAGGAAAACCAATAGATAACTTCATAAAATTTTATATAAAAATATATTTTCTGATACAAATATATGTTTACCTTTCAGGAAGAAACATTTTCAATAATTACTCTCCCTTGCTAATGGCTTTGTTACCATTTAAATGAATTGTGCTGGGCTTTTCTGAGGTTATCTTCAGCCTCCCCTTCTAAACTTTTAAGTTTTGTGCTATTTCCCATCATTTATCCTGTAGCAAAATGAGATCAAATGTCAATTATCTTTGATCACAGCAAATGACTCAAACGTGTAAGTATTTCCAGTGCTTTCTGTTTTTTTGGTTTTTTTCCTGGATCGCTGGTAGTTGGGAGTGGGGGTAAAGTTCCTATCTCCAGGAGCACACGAGCTTTTGTAGGTCTTTATTCCACCCAAAACTAGCTATAGAATCTTTCTTCACTTTGTGAGTTAAATTTATGTCAGGACTTAACTGTGAACAATTCTCAACAATTCCAAATAAATTCTGTCCTAGAAACATGTCACTTATATTTCACTGTGAATATATCCTAAGAACACAGAAGGTAATGTTTGAAAACATGGCACTATTACGATATTGATAAATAATTATCTATTTCCTTACATATTTCCATAAGGTTTAATGAACAAAAAGAATCTCTGATACTGAGAAAGAGAAAATTAGAAAGTTTTACATTTATTTAAATATATCGATCTAGCACCAAGTTGTGAAAAGACACATTAGATAATCACCTGCAAATATTTCTTAACTAATGATCAGTGTGGAAGACCCAAAGTCACATTTCACTCCTAATAAAAATGTGGTAAGAAACTGATCTTTAACACACTTTAACAATTAATTTACCACTTTGGAATATTGTCCCTAGATTGCATTGTAAGTTTCTAATACTTTTAATGTTAGTCAATGACAGTGGTTAAATGACCATACTGGTTAATTAAATATAGCCTTAAATTGAGAAGTGTTTTAGGTTTTGACTCTCTACTTATCAGTAAGGCCAAGCTAATCACACTGCATTTATCCTTTGATGAATTACTTGGTGAGCAAGTAAAAGGTCATTTCGGTATTTAGCAAATTGTGAAAGATATATCTTCTTATGTAGAGATGGTAAGGATTTTCTGCTAACTCGGGTCCCATTTCTATCTGTAATTCTAAATGAATGTCAAGTGTATTGAAAAAAACTGTAGCAGATAGAGAAACCAAATAGCTTTACTGTATTATGCTGAAAAGGCAGCCAGAGTCTGTAATAGTACAAGGTTGACTGGACCTATCTCATTGATTAGCTCACTCTGGCATCTTCCTTTTAAAGGATATGAGATCATTCTAGAGCAAGTATATGCCTTCAACTCTGGGTGGAGGGTGGGAATAAACTGAGTCCTGATTGCTTTGATTTCTTGGCCATGAGCATAAGTTTAAGGGGGCTATATAGTCCTTTAATTCTTAAAGTTTCAAGACAATTAGCCCTCTAAGAATACGTATAAAATACTTAAAGGAGTAATTGAAAGTGTTTAAGTTTCTACCCACATTTCCACACTCTTATTAAGGAGAAGAAAATAAAGATTCTGATAATAATCTTACTGTATGTCTTTAAAAACCTGACTATAGACAACAAGGCAATATATTTATTCAGAAATCCCAAATCCACATTATCACAGTTATGCAGATATTAAGAATCCCACACCTGTCAAAAAAACAAGCAGAAGAAAAACCCCTGACTTCTTTCTATATCCTTTAAGAGTTTTTCTTTGGAGTTAAGCTGCTGCCATTATTTGCATCTATTCCTGCGTGTGGTTCTGCTTCTCTGCACATGTTTCTGTCGATGCTTTTTCACATCAAAGCTGTGCTCTGTCTCTGAATTGTAATGTATAGAATAGTGTGTGGCCTTGGATCAACAGAATCAGCATCACCTGGGAACATACTAGAAATTCTAATTCTCTGGCCCCAGTTTAGAGATTACCAAATTTAGATCTACTAAATCAATAATCCCAGCAATCTGTGTTTAAAGAGGCCTTCCAGACGATTCCCACGCAACCTTAAGTTTGAGAACTGCTGATATAAAAGCGTGGTTAACTTGCCTCTCCCCATTCTAATTCCACAGACAGTAAATACATATTCAATACCCTTGCTCTGCAACTCTACACAACCCTGTGAGCTATAGTCAGTTAGTCCCAATTTGCAAATGAGGAAACCAAGACTGGGAGCATAATTGCCTTATCCTAGATCACATAGCTAGATAAGTAGCAGAGCTGAGATGTAAGGCCAAGCTCTTCTGCACTTTCACAGCTACCATTTATTTCCCTCTTGTTTACAGCTAAGCTCCTCCATTCATTTCATCCCATGAAATGTGACTCTGTTGTTCCCTTTAAGAAGGGGTGTGGAGGGGTGGCAGAGAGAGAAATAAGATAGGGAAAAAAGTAGGTAACACAAAAAATAAAATTAATATTGCAAATGTTACAATTATGCTCAAAATACAGCAATTACTTACGTACATTTTGACATTTTTTCAAGACAGTTAAGTTACAGTGTAGATGCACTTTTTGAAATTGTTGAATGAACCAAGTATGTAATCCCAGACAGGTCTAAAGCATGTGGATCCCTCAGCTAACAGATAGTAACATAGTTCTGTTACCCTTCAGCTAGGAGCCTTCCTTAACAGGACTTCAAAAATCCATCCCTTCTTCCTTTCTTGCATCTGCTATTTGAGAAATATTTTGCTGGACAAATACTACCCACAAATTTGGTGACAGTTTTCTACTCCATAATCTCTGCGAGATGTTTTAAATCCCATGTATTTTTCAAAGAAAAAAAAAACAATGGACACGTTAACAGCAACAAGACAGATGTTCTTCAGACAGCTGCAATACAAGAGAGAGACTCCAGTATAAATTGAGCTCAGCTATACCTAAGACAAGGGTGACTGAGGCCTTTACAGGAAGAACAGATATGGAACAAAAAGGTACTATAAGGAAGTGAAAAGTGGGGGCAAAAAGGGACTAGAGGCTATGTGCAAATGGAAAATTACAGGAGAGGTTAAGTAGAGAATTCCTGAAAATGGTTTGGTGGGGTGGGTTGGTACAATGACCTTTTACAGTTTGGCAGCATTGCATTTTCTTAAGCAAAGACTCAGCAAAGGGGTTAGGGGTTCACCCTTAAGGACACGACCTAGTGCAGGTGGAAGCCAGGCTAAAGTTTGGTCATGTCTGTTAGCAATGTTCAGGAAGGTCCTTTGTGCTATGTGGGAGTTCACAGTTCCCATAATATTTTGAGGCTTAATTTATCTGTTTCACATTTTAAAAGAAGTAAAAACATTGTTAGTTAAAATATTTCTAGTTCTTGTGGTAAAAATTATTTAGAGATTAAAAAAGGTATTTTTTCATGAGCATTATCATAGAGACCTAGAATCTATTGGACATCTGGAGGCACAGCAGCATTTTATTGTAGACTCATGTTTTCAACAAACTCAAGGGTATGATGAACTAAATACCAGCTGAAATAATAAGTTCTGTATAATTTTAATACCAGTGTTTTAAAGCAAAATTATACCCAATTATATTATTTGAAATTATCTGACTATTATAATTCCTACAGCATAAAAAAATTATTACATTTGTTTTATCACAGACATAAAACTAGGTATTTTTATGTTTCCCCCAGAATTGTAACATCACATTTGTGTAGATGTTCACTCCCTGGAATACAACTGAGAGGCTATCAAAAAGAGATACTAAAGTGTATTAGCCCATTTTCTGTGTTGCTTATAACAGAATACCTGAAACTTAGTAATTTATAAGGGTTTTGTGTTGACTGAATGGTATGCTTCTCTAAAATGCTTTTGAAATTTAACAATCAAGTGTTTGCTGGAATATAGAGAAAAGTATTTAAAATGGTTAAAACTATGTTTACTATTGCCTTTGTTATTTTACTATTGTCAGCTTTATTAGGTGAAGCCTGATCTACTATACCGGAGTGGGTGGGTATATGTTCACCAATTTACTTAATTTCTCCAAGGCTCAGTTTCGACATTTATAGAACATAATGTTTACCTCTAGTATATTTTGTGAAAATTGAGATACAAAAGTATATGACACATGAGAGTCACTCTGTATCTTTATATTTGCGCTATATATTATCTTTAAATTCAGTTTACCCCAAATGGTGTTTTTCTTAACCAAGAATAAATGTTGCCTTGACCAGGAACCTCACACCCTAAATAGCCTTTCTTACCCATGCTCAAGACCCCCTTTCTCACAATCGTGATGAATAATTGCAGAGACATACAAACATAGGGAGTCTTCAGAAAGTTCATGGAAATATTTGTATCATCTTTTAATTCCATTTTTCTACAAACTTTTTGAAATATCTTCGTATTATTTAGAAAATTTTAAGGACTTTCAGATTTATAATGATTTACCTATAACAGCAAATATTTTTATTTTGTAATTTACTGACTTTTCCTTTGAATCATACAACATTTTGACATTTTCTTTTACTTTCTTTTTTATTTGATTTGGATATGGTATTATTAATTTATCTCAAGGTTTTACAAATGTGACTCTACTGTCAAAAGAAAAAAAATTCTATACTTAATGAACACTTGATTTTCTTTTACTCAGCCTGTCACTGGACTGCATTCGTTGATTTTTTTTTTCATTCAGTGAATATATATTGAGCACATATTATGAACTATGCACTGTTCAAGTGGGAAAAAATTGTAATTATTATGGTTCTTTGAGGACGACACACAATTAAGGAGATAAGACCCGCAGTGATTCTGAACTGAAACCACATTTGGAGCAGTTTAGTCTAGCACTAGTGGGTTTAGCTACATAATCCCTGAGGTATACAGAGTAAATGCAGTAACAACCCTTAGGATCCCCCTATATCTTTTTATGTTAGGATATAACATTAATTTGGGACACTAACAATTCGTGAGAAAGAGAAATTTAGTTTAGAGTATTTGTGTATTGCATTACACCAATCATGATACATTTCAGCACATTGATCAAACCTATCAAACTATGTAGCATTATGATCTATTTTTGAGTTAAAATGTTTAGGGCCGGCCCGGTGGCACACTGCTGTAGTGCACCGCTTGGGAAGCGCGGTGGCGCTCCCGCCGAGGGTTCGGATCCCACATACAGACCGGCCGCTCACTGGCTGAGCGAGGTGCGGGGGCAACACCGAGGATTGCGATCCCGTTGCCGGTCCCGGTCCGTACGGGCGCGACACTGAGGGTTGCAATCCGTTGCCGGACACGAAAAAAGACAAAAAGGAAAAAAAAATAAAAAAATAAAAAATAAAATGTTTAGAGAAAAGTAGATGTAACTGTTTCTGAATTCATGAGGCTCTGACATTTATTGAGCTGCTTCCAAGTTTCAAATAAAATGTTTAGAGAAAAATAGATGTAACTGTTTCTGAATTCATGAGGCTCTGACATTTATTGAGCTGCTTCCAAGTTTCACAACATTTTTTTTAAAGTATATTCCTCACCCAGAAAAGCACCATTGCTACTCAATGAAGCAGAACCCTTTGTTTTAGCTGGAGTGACCACCTCAAAGTGCCACTGTGTGTGTGTGGGGGGGGGGGGACAAGCTAAGCTCTTTCCCCTCCATCCATGGCTTTTCCTTACTCATGCTCCTCTTCAACTTTCCAGATTCCGATCTATGAAAACCCTCCCCATGGAAGGTTCATCTCAAACACCAACTATCTTCTTCAAGACTACTTCTTAATTATTTAGAGCCATGACAATGGATTTTATTTTTCATATAGTACTTAATACCTTTTCCTTGTATTGTGATTACTTATTTGTACCAGCGTATCTTACCCAGCTTTAAAACTCCTTCACAGCAAAGCCTGTCTTTGTCATTGCATCCTTCACAGTGAGAGCTAACACCAACCCTGCACAATGGTGCTTAATACATTGAAGCTAGATTAATTTACTCAAGCTCTAGAATTCCATTATATATTCATGTTCTGTTTATTTAAGAGAGGATAATAGGATTTTGCACCTTTTTTTACATCTAACTTTTCCCTGTCTATAACAATTCTATTAAATAAAAGTTTTATTTGCCTTTTACTTTCTCCTCTTATGTCTATGAAAAAGTATTTAAGGAGAATGTTACCATCCAGGCTAATATCTTGTTTAGTCTTATAGCCCCCAAAGGGAAATAATCTTGGTCCATCATGATTGCTGGGGGGAAAATAGGTCAAATGCTCCTCTTCTAGAGAAGGATGAGAGGTAGAAACTGGGGAAGATACTCGTGAATGATACTTCCTCAGATTAACCACTCAGTGATTCACCAAACCGTAACCGGCCCGGACATTTATATATTTGTGCCCCGCAAGTAAAAACAAAAGATAATTTACAGAAAATTGTGATTTCTAAGTTATTTCCTTTTGGAATTCGTCAGTTTGCAAAATCCTCCTCATTACTAGGGTGATCATTAGGGAGCATTTGCTAATTAATAGGAGCTGATTTTTGTCACAGTTGCTTTTGTAATGCTGTAATACTGATTATCAAACTTTATTGTTTAATATTCCAACATAACCCAAAATAATATTTATAGATTGCTACTATTTACTTAAAGAAATTTGCTAAATATTGTTTCTTCTATATTCTTTAAGCAGTCATATATTTTTAGATAAAATACTTTCTAGTTGTGAAAATTCTTAGAATCTGTACAAGATGGTTATTAATCTGAGACTGGCATAATTCTCCAACTTTACTTTTCACAACCTCCTGCCTTGTTACTTTTACTCTGGTTGGTAAGCCAAACCTCCTAGGATTTTTTAAGACACCGGGCTGTTTCACCTTAATGATTTTGCTCAAGTCTCTAGAAAGTCTACTTGAAGTCCCAGCCAGTATCAACTGCATTTCTCTTTGCTCTATAGTTCCCCCATCTTCCTCTTAGCACTTACTATCACATAATATGTTTTATTGTAATTCTCTGTGTATTTGTCTTTTACTCCCAATAAAATATAGACTTCTCAAGAGAAAAGCTATAATTTATTTCATTTTATATTTCCACTTCCTAAAAAAGTGCCCTTCTCCTAGGTCTTCCTAAGTGTTCGAACTAAACTGTCCAAAGGCCCTAAAATAGATTTACAATACCACCTGGAATATTCATCTTTTGAGGTATATCAAAACTGATATTGTTATAACTTAATATAAATAATAGAATTTCACTACAAGAATGTGTCTTTAAATTTACAAAGTATCTCACATCAGTGGGAAACATAATTTATGTTTCCTTTTATTGATGATATAATTCCTAGATTTTACTTTCTTTGAATAACAAAAGAATGCTTATAACTTTTAATTTTGAAGTAATTATAGATTCACACAAGTTGTAAGAAACACAGGAATATCCAGTATGCTCTTCACTTACGTCCCCCCAGGAGGCTCTTTCAATTGGCTTTTAACCTTGCATCAAAATATACACAGATAGAATCATAAGCTCTTGATCTAACAATCCTCAGACAAAATTCTGGAGCTCCTTTCCAAAAATAATTTTATAGGCGAACTTGATCATCCTCATCAAAGAACAGAAAAAACTGGAGAGATTCCTTATGAAAAGCAGAGCAGTTCTCTAGACTTCAGTCCCTCAGAAAGTCACTTTCACATTCACAGATGTTTATAATAAATGCAGTCATTGTCCATTACCCACAAGATTATCAAATTATAACTTACTGACCATATGGTGCCTCCAAAAAATTATTTTCAAAATTTGAAAGGACCTTAAATCATCCAGGTCTTCCCTCTTTCTAGTTTGAAGCAATGCTAAATCTTTTCAAGCTATCCTGAACTCTTTGCAGTGTGGGAAAAAAGGTTGATTGATTCTTAGAATATTGAGTTTCTATTTTGAGCAAAGCAGAAAGAAATTCAGGTGTATCTGAGCTAAATATGATCTCATGAGCAGTGCACTCTCAGAAATAATTGGTCAAGGATTTAGTAATATTTATATCATGATGTTTTTCCTTTTGCCAATTCAGTCTGTTACTATAGCTTGATCCCACCATTTCTCCTACACCTTCAGAAATCTTGGTTTATTCTTTGCTAAGATCATCCTTCATTTCTCTTTGTCCTATTAATTTCCAGTTTTAAACACACACATATAGGGATCACCTTGCAATTTACTGACAATACTTACTTGCCTCTTGCTACACCTTCAGAAATCTTGGTTTATTCTTTGCTAAGATCATCCTTCATTTCTCTTTGTCCTATTAATTTCCATTTTTAAACACACACATATAGGGATCACCTTGCAATTTACTGACAATACTTACTTGCCTCTTGTGCGCTCAAAGTAAACAGCAGCCTAATATTTTGCCCCAAAATTCTCCTTCCTTCCTACTCTAGATCCTGTGTTTGTAAAATGAATAAAGTATATTAGATTTTGTCCTCTGATATTCATACATTATCCTCTGTGGCATGCCGACATCCTTGGGAGGAATAGCACATTAAGTCATTAAAGACTATTATCTTGATGAGTCACTTTGTCAGATGGCTTTCCAACAGGATTCCTTTGTGGGGATGGGAAAGAGGGAAAGGTGTGGTGGAGAGTCAAATAGTCAGAGATGGAGACGAAGATAGTCTGAAAGTCAGAGCTCAGGTGCTGGGTCCATCACTACGGCCCTGTTTCACCTGATCGCCTTGTGTCTGAGTTATGTAACCTCAGGAACTTTTCTATTGTCTTCTGTAGTCGAGAATAACAGTACCTCCTTAGAGGTCTGTTGTGTGAATTAAAGACATAAATTACAAGAAAGTACTTTTTAAATATGCTAATAAGTGTGTGTGTGTGTGTGTGTATCTTCAGTGCAACTACCAGAATAAGAGAAAAGGAAGTTATAAATACAGATACTGTCTCCTTCACCGTTCACAATCTTTCCTTGGTTTTTGCTTGCAAAAGAGGTCAGAGGCTTCCAACTGATGCATGAACTGAATGGTCTGAGGCATGTAGTCTTGGCACAAATCTCTGGGTAGCCCAACTTTACAATGAGAGGACTCAAGCATTTCTATTAGCCTCCACAAGGCTAATCTGTGAAGGAAGAGGAAGAAAGAAGTCATTGATGTTTTGAGAATAAGCTGCTTTATCCCTATGGGAAGACTATAAACATAATTTGTATACTATGTTTAGGATAGTGTTTCTCATCAATAGCTAATACATGATAAATGGTAACTTATGATCAACTTTCAGATTTTATGGGCTAAGCCAATGGGAATTTGTATGTTCTATTCAGGATTTACACAGTCTGTTGAAGAAGTTCAAAAATCTAGAACTGTTTGAGGAAAACCTCCCTCTAATAATAATTAAGGAGATACTGAATTGCAGGCAAATTTTAATTGTTTTACATGTACTATCTCATTTAATCTTCACAACAAGATTATGGGGGAAGTACTATTATGTTGCCTATTTTCAAATGTAATTGAGACATGGGGAAGTTCAGTGACTTCTCCTGAGATCATTTACCAATAAATGCAGAGCCAGGAGTCAAACCCAGACACTCTGGTTCCAGAGGCCACATGCTGATTGGAATTCTTCTTTTCTACCCTGAGCAAGCTTTCCTGAGAGTTATAAAATAAGAGGTTTTAGTTCCCAAGGTCTTCTTAACCTGAAATGGGTGAGCACTTTGAGAATATCAAATGCCTTCCCCATAGCTACCTACAAGCTCTCCAGAGAAATATCTTTAGACGTAGCAATTGAAGCTCATGTATTAGGAGGAAAAGTCTCTTGTCTATCAGTTACTAAGGCTCTAAGTTTTCCACTCTTTTAGAAAAAAAAAAAAAAAAAAAAAAAACTTTAAAAAATGTTGATGAATTTTCCCCCAACCCAAATTAGTGATTCTGCTATTTTAAAGACAGTGTGGATATATGGATTAGTCTCTCTATATCTCAGAATGTCAACACATTTGCCAAAAATAAATTTATCAGTTAAATGTAGCCAAGAAATTTAGTTTATCTAATGTTCTACAAAGAAAAAACAGTTTTTACAGATTGAGGTAAATCTGAGATATTATTGACATATGCTGTAGATTTAATTTGATACCATAGTACAGATGTATGCTCTGATAAAGTCTTTGTGAAATCTAGGCTAAAATGAGTAGAGTTGTTTTTAATATTTATGGGGTTGAAAATGCAGTTAGCAAAGGAAACATTTTAATTAAAACAATATTTTCCTATATATGCTCAGAGTAAAATGGAGGGGAATTCTTTTAAAACCTTGCTACTTGAAATATTTGCTGGCTTTTTAACCATAGCAAAAGAGGTTTGGTTGTGGGGTTTTTTTCCCCAATTATTTTAGCCTTTTGTTTTTAGGATCGTCAAAATATAAACTCAATAGTTTCTTTTGATTTTACTTTCTTTCAACGAAATTTATATGACTCTTTACATTTAGCCTTTTTTTATTGTGTGTTTTAGGTATCCTGGAGATAACATCAGTGGAAATTGGAGTTGTTGCTGTCAAAGCCATTAACAGCAACTATTACTTAGCCATGAACAAGAAGGGGAAACTCTACGGCTCAGTAAGTATCCTGCTTCTGTTGTCAAAATCCACTGCAGTAAATCATTACCACAGTTTTGGAATGTTTCTTCCAGACATTGAATAATTTTGTTGTTGTTCTATTGCTGGTAAATAGAGCCACAGTGGGCTGGTCACCAGAGTTGCAAAGGCTGGCAAAGCAGATCTTCCAACTCTATAATTTCTGTTGTTCACCCATTCGTCTACCACATAGGCTATAGCTGGCATTTGTCTGTGAATGTTCTGAACTAACCAGTCAGACTTTCACGGAAGCATCTGGTCAGCTTGGCATGGGAGCTGCAGACCACTTGGAGAAGAATCATTAAAAACAAAGATCTTGAATTGACTGGCAAACCATATGCTATGTGTGTGTTACAGCTGAAAATAAAACAGGGGCTCAGATGTTTTGTATTTTGTTAAAATCTGAAATGGGGAAACTTATCAAGGAATTTATAATTATGCATGTTATTCAATCCACTCTAAATTTTATTTACCTAGACAATAACAATAGTCACTAATTCAAATTATGCCTGAACTATAAACATATATATGTGGAAATATTATTCCTTGCAATAGGGTCCTTATGGGGTTAGTATCCAGTCAGTGCTTTGGGTACACCCATACCCGTGTTCCATACCAAGGGTTGAATATTTTGAATATTACGTCTACAACCTTAGATCAAACTCATTTAGACCAATTTTCTTAGATCGTGATCTCACTTAAAATAATAGTTATCTTAGATTTAATATTGTAATTATAATTAACATTAAATTATAAACAGTGTAACAATTTATTCTGTTCAGATTTTTAGAATATGCCAACCAATTATATCAATATCTATATGCCAGATACTGTTTGATGTACCAAAGAAGCATAAGAAGTATAGAAAATGGGCCTGAACTTCAAATAATTTATAATATTTAGGCAAAAATGTAAACAAATGTGAAATAATTACAGAGCAATTAACTGTTAAGTTTAAAGAAGGACCAGGAATAGTATAGTAAGCCTATGATAAAGTTAGGAATTAAGTTTCAATCTCTTAATTATCTATTTGAATGACGACAGTAGATCAGTTTATGAATGTGAAAGCATTTCATTTTGTCAGTGCCAAAGCTGGATCAAGGAGATGCCAACTGAATTTACATTTTTTCCCCTAGACTCTAAGGGAGTATACTGAAGCCAGCTATAAGCTTGATCTTAAAAATTTCTAATTCCATTTTTTGTGGGACATATAACAATATTTATTGGCAGGAAATAAAACCTGTGACACAGATCTCTTAAACAATCTCATTTTTTCCCAACCAGATCTTGTGTCATTTTTACATTTTTCATAGGATTAAAAAGGCATCTCACTTTAAGTGTGGAAATAAATTTATTTTGTTGATTAGCCTAAGGACAATTGTAGTGATGGCCTAGAGCCAGCAGCCGTCAGAGGAATATGCATCAGAATCCTCAGGACGACTTATTAAAAGGGCAGAATGACAAGACCCACACCCAGATTTTCTGATTCAGAACTTGCTTTTCTCACATGGTCCCAAGTGTTCCTGATGCTGCTGGCTCAGTAACCACAATCTGAGAACCACTGGTCTGGACACAGAATAGCCTTGCATTTTATTCATATCAGGTCCACTTTTAATTGGGGAGTCAAGCACACTTTGGGTTGGTCCCTTTGTCTAAGGGGCTAGAGTAGGCTTTTTACATGGAGGTCAGAGGAATTTTAGTTAAATGTCTCCATTATGCACTGCTTGTTACAAATGAGCCTAGCAGAGTAAAGGACCATTTTAAAAAGTGGTTCCATTTAGGAGTTCACATCATAATCTCTTTTGAGGCATTTTGGTGTATTTCATTTCATTAAATATTCCTGGGTCCTTCCTTGATCTCCTTTAACAAAATTACTGGCTAAGAGGACCGGGTGTATATTCTCTGAAGAGATACTGATACACACACTTAATGAAAAATCGATGCTTTAAAGTAAAGCCAACTAACACTAATTTAGACTAAGAAAGAAAATGTAAATAGTCTTAATTGGAACAAAAGGTTAAAATAATTACAATTGATGAAATATACATATTTAAAAATGTGACATCAAGAAGAAATGAATAACTCTCAAATGAACTGTGACATAAAAATATTTAATTCTTACCCTCCCATTTGCCCATGCCCACTTTTTTCTTCTACCCCAACATAGCTCATGTACTATGCTTATGCTTCTTTTTGAGCTCTAAGCTCTGTGAATTATTTCATTCCATCTCTTTATCTAAAGTAGATGCTCAGTTGCTTTCTATCACATCACCCTATTTTAATTATCTGCAAAGGTACCAACCTGATATTTCTCTCATTAATGTGTTTATTATTTACTGTCTTCTCCCAGTATCATGACTTCAAGAGGGTAGGGTCAGCCTTGTCTCCCACTATGTGCTCAGGACTTAGAACCATTCAGAGCACAGAGTTATACAAAGCAAAACCTAACTAACTCTCCTAGTAGCTACTGTCTTCTCCCAGTATCATGACTTCAAGAGGGTAGGGTCAGCCTTGTCTCCCACTATGTGCTCAGCACTTAGAACCATTCAGAGCACAGAGTTATACAAAGCAAAACCTAACTAACTCTCCTAGTAGCTTGGCGCATTAGAGAATATGCCTGCCTTCTTAGAGAATTTTCAACCTGTCTCAGAAAGAATCTCATTCTCTAACCATAGTGTTCTCTTTTCGCACTTTTGCATTACTCCCAGGAATAGTGAAAAATTATGGCTTGTTCAAATTAAATAAAAAATCTACTCAAATTGAATGTCCTGCTCAGAGTGGAATAGGACTAATAACTTTGCACCTAAAGGGTATACCATTTATGAGCACATACCTAATATAATTCTGCATACCCAGTGACAACACTCATAATCCCTACCTTCATTTTTTAAATATAATTTCCATTGATGCAATAAGCCTTTCTGAAAACCTCAATTAGGCATATACCCAGAGTGATTGATTAAAACAGCTCTATATCTATTATCTCTTGAATATTTTCTTCTATTCCTTTGTAGGAAACATTTATCTTTCTTATATTTTCATTATTCGTTCTCTGAACAATGCATCTATTGTATTCTGAGTTTTCTTCCGACTTTAATTCTGATGGAATTAAGTAAACAAGTTATAAAACTGAATTAAATAGAAAGAACCTCACAAAGCATGGTTTAAGTACCAAAGAAATTTCTCAGGTAGCTGGAGAAAATTGAAAACCTTCTTCTAAGCTACCAAAACCCTACTTTTGAGAACTCGCTGTAGCCTAGATTTTTTTTTAACTTTAGTACTTATGATCTGTCAAGATCCGATAAAAAACATAGATTCGGGGCCGGCCCGGTGGCGCACTGGACAGTGCGCCGCTTGGGAAGCGCGGCGGCGCTCCTGCCCAAGGGTTCGGATCCCACATACAGACCGGTTCCCGCTCACTGGCTGAGCGAGGCGCGGGAGCAACACCAAGGGTTGCGATCCCATAGATTCGTAGGCCCCTCCTCCAGAGATTCTGACATTTGAGCTATGGCCCAAATATTTAAAACACCTGAGATGAGGAGGCTGCTACAAGTGCACTTCATTTTAAGAAACACTCTATAAGTTCATTTTTGGGAGGAAAAATAATTAAGCATCCACTCCCACTTTTCAATACAAAGTCACATGAAATAATCTCAATCCTCCTTTAGTCCCTAAACTGAACCCCCTTTATTGAAATGAATACGATTATCCATGTTAAAAAACCACCCCTGCTTTGAAAACCATATACAAGTAGTTTTAAACAGATGTAGAAGAATAAAAAGAAAAAAAAACATACTAAGGATTTAAACTCCTTTCTAATGCAGATTTTTTTTGTTTTATTAAAATTATTATTTTAACAATTTACTTTTTCTTCTTATTTTCAACCAACTACGTCATCATTTGAATGTTACACTTAAATATTACTTTATAGAATAAAAGCGCTTAGGCCTTATAAGTTCCAGCAAAGAAAGCTTACACTGGTAACACTAACATAATATATACTTGCTTGTGATAGTCATCATTTGAATGTTACACTTAAATATTACTTTATAGAATAAAAGCGCTTAGGCCTAATAAGTTCCAGCAAAGAAAGCTTACACTGGTAACACTAACATAATATATACTTGCTTGTGATGGTTCTGATAATGTCAAAATTATGACCTATCTCACAGATACTTGGGTATTTAAGTGTACACACATTCAGGAATTTGGAATTTCGAAGAAATTTTAAAGAGTCCCAAGGTGAGAGAAACTGCCCAGCAGATACCTCAACTGAAATATATCCACAATGCTCCCAGTTTGGATGGAGAAGGTAGAACCAGAAGGACAAGAGTCCCAATTCCTTAGCTTCTTAACTACTTTAGTTTGGGGATAAGAGAAGAGGAGTATTTCTGAAGCCAGAGGCTTGGGATCATTGAGGTATCTCCTCTTTGTTATGAAGTCCACGGTAAGATCCTGAATTTGTGGAGTGAATGAGAGTGAATCCTTGTCCCAACACATTTCCTTAAACCCCTTGGCCACCTGAAACAAAGCCAAAGATCTATGGCTATAGGTTGGAGTTTCCCAGGACGAAAGTCTTCAGGCTTAAACAATATGTGTAGGCATTGCTAGTCACCATGTTTATAATTTTTTTGACATAGTAATTCACAAAACAAGGTATTTCATGTCCTAGTTTTTAATCATCCCTAGAGTTCAGAACAAAATTTTTCAAAATTACAAGTAATGGAAAATTGTGAATAATTTAATAAAATTGAAAAATTTGGCATCTGAATCAGAGGAAGACATCCCCCTGCCCTTTAGTTATGTAGAACTATTTTGATTTTGTGATAGGATCTGCTTTCTTATCAATGTGTGTCTATATTTATTATGGATTTATAAGTAGATGAAGTTTGCAAACTTGATAAGCCCGCATTTTTTCTGCAATTCTATTTTCCCCATGGGACCCCTGGTTATCATTATAAAAGAAAGATTATAACACTATCCTTTATTATTGGCTCATCACAAATATTGTTAGTGGAACATCTGCTTCTTCACAATCATTTTAGGTACTTCAACCATATTCAAAGCACACCAGCTTTTTAAAAGGATGCCAGTATATGACTATGATGGTCAAGTAAAATGGATCTGTGCTTTCAAACACAGAATCTGTTTTGTGGCTATGAGTTTTATTTCTGTTGACATGATGTATTAAGAGCACAACATATGTACAAATGGCAACTGCAAACGAAACCCTTAAAATGTTCTTTAGATGGTTTGTGTCAAACAGAATCAAGTATCATCACATAGGAATAAAAGATTATGTTTTTTCTTTGCAGAAAGAATTTAACAATGACTGTAAGCTGAAGGAGAGGATAGAGGAAAACGGATACAATACCTACGCATCCTTTAACTGGCAGCACAATGGGAGGCAAATGTATGTGGCATTGAATGGAAAAGGAGCTCCAAGGAGAGGACAGAAAACACGAAGGAAAAACACCTCAGCTCACTTTCTTCCAATGGTGGTACACTCATAGAGGAAGGCAATGTTTGTGGATTCGGTAGAACCAAAGGCCCTTTTGCCAGGAACAGTTGGTATTCTTCAGGAAGACAGTAGCTCAAAGAGATACATTGCAGATGTCTGCTTGCCTAAAAGAGAGGAATCCTTTGAAGGTTTTTGTACTTACTGCTGACATATGATGTTCTTTTAATTAGTTCTGTGTCATGCCTTATAATCAAGATATAGGCAGATCAAATGGGATGGAAGTTATTCCCAAGTGAACAACATTATGGCTGGACTTTTTTAAGTTTTTCCTTTTGTTTTTGAACCTCTGAGATAGAACTTAAAGGACATGGAACAATCTGTTGAATGATCTTTGGGAAAGTTATTTATGGAATACGAACTCATGTCAAAGACTTTCTTTGCTCATTCAAGCCTAATGATTCAATGAGCAGCAAGACACGCAAGCATTTACTGGAAAGCACTTGGGTCATATCCTATGCACAACCACAGGAGCTTTGGGTGTGGCATCATGGAAAAATTGGATAGAATTAAAAAATATACACATGTTAGTGTGAAACTGTTCTAACAATACAAATAGTATGGTATGCTTGTGCATTCTGCCTTCATCCCTTTCTATTTCTTTCTAAGTTATTTATTTAATAGGATGTTAAATATCTTTTGGGGTTTTAAAGAGTATCCTCAGCAGCTGCCCTTTGATTTACCTTTTCTTTTTCTTTGGCATACCACATGCATGTTCATGACAAAGTGTTTTTAAAACTTGGCAAACACTTCAAAAAAAGAGGCAAGTTAGGGAAGCAGAATGAGTGCCCAGTGTGCTATCGGTTGACTTAATTTGCACTTCTGCAATCAGAACCATCAACAATAAATATGGCAGTGCTGTGCCATGGCTTGAATGAGAGATGTCTGCCATCATTTAAAAACATTTATTACTCCTGAGGCTTCCTTTCCTAAGAAATAGACCAAAAGGCCAAATTCTTCTCTATTAATAAATCAGTTTGTCTCCGAGAATATACTAAAAGAAGGAAAATTGTTAAATGCATCTTCGTATCCTAGCCTCATTATTTACTAACATTCTCTTGCCATACATCACAGTGGTAAATGATAAAGAGGCTGCCTGCATATATACAAACCCTCTGTAAATCCCACATAATGCATAATCTCCTCCACGTAATCTCCCCCAAAGGAACTATCAAGGAATTTGGTATGAAGTGCGACTCTCCCAGGGGCTTAAACTGAGCAAATATATCCTGGTATATGTGTAGCCACATACTGAAGCCTGTTCAAGCTGTATGATCTAGTCTTTACAAAACCAAATAAAATGTATTTTCTGTAAATTTCAAGAGCTTTAGAAGGTTCCATAATGTAACCATATTGAAATTCATTTTGTTAGAGCAGGTATAGAAAACAGTACATAAGAGTTCACCAGTCGTCATCACATTGTATTCCACTAAATAAATACGTAAGCCTTATTTGCAGTGTCTGTAGTGATTTTAAAAATGTAGAAAAATATTATTTGTTCTAAATACTTTAAGTGATTACTATAAGATTATATTGATGCTGCAGTTTTATCTTCATATTTCTTGTTTTGAAAAAGTCTGTTTATTTTCATTGTCTGGACACAGTATTGTGGTACAAGGAAAAGACTCACTAAATGTGTCTTTTTACTAAAATTTAACTTCTAGAAAGGCTGGTGTTTTGTGATCCTCTTATAACTTATTTGTGTCAATCCTTAACCAGCACTTCCAGTTAACCTGTTATTTAAAAATTAGCTTTATTAAGAAATTTTCCCAAAAAGTAATATACAAAAGGTCATATTTTTCTCATTCTTTAAAAAAGTTGGTATTTCAAAAGAAATGCATTTGAGGCACAGTGATTGGGCTTATGGCTAAAGTTGCTTTTCATGGTACTTTGATTCCAACTTGCTTTTTGACAAGTGGGATTCTGAAAATATTTAATTTTTGTGGTTGGTATCTGTATGTTAGAATTTAATTGGTTACTGAGTCTGAGAGCTATAATGGAAGGCATTCCTATCAGAACTAGATACATTTTTTCTTTTATTTTAAAATAATAATTGCACCTGACACATGAACATGGACCACCCACAACTAAAATTAAATGTTTGGTGAGACAAACACAGTATTAGATGACCACAGTAACAGCAAGTAAGGCGCAAACTGGATTCCTATTTCACACAGCCATTTAGATTACCAAAGAGACCATGTGTAAACAGTCATCATTATAGTACTCAAGACACTAAAACAGCTTCTAGCAAAATGTATCAAAGCTTGCAGAGGCCAAAAATAGAAACACACCCCCCCCTCCCCACCATAAAGACAGAAACAGTCTGGTAAGGAGTAATGAGATTCTCTTGCATTTAAAAATGGCATATTTGCTCAATCTTGAGATAGAATTCTGAACCCTTTTGCAACTACTGAAGGAAAAGCAGTTCTAGCCTGAATGTTGTAGATTTAAAAACATATCTAGATTTTGGGAGCTCTGCCTCTGTGGGAAGTGTGGCCCTGGCCCATGAAGTTAAGGTGTATCAGCCACCAGTATGTGTCCGTATGAGTATTGGTTCTGAGGTGACTCCTCTTAAAGATATAGAATCACTCCCTCCTCCTACCTCCCAAAAGGCTGAACAGTGTATAGTATGTTACATTTAAATAAAAACAATAAAAATTCTGGGAAAAGAAAATAAAAATATTGTCCTTGTTTGTTTTATTAGCCTAAAACTATACCTGGTAATTAAGAGAGATCTCAAGTGTGTGTGCATGGCAGGATGTGGTTGAATGCCCCACAGCCCCAAACAACAACAGAAAAAATAATTACTCAAACATTTGTAAGGTTTCTTTAATGTTTTACATGTGTGAGTCAGCTATCCTTACACTAATAACAACCAAATGCTTTCGATTTTTCCTAAGTATTCGGGTCCACCTAGTTTACACAGTGGATAAAGAATGAATTGAAAACAAGGATGGCTTGTGACACAATGAAAGACTTTTGGAGGAAAGCCAGAAGGCTGCAAAATTCGATTTCAAGGGGATGGTATAGGCCAATACATTTGATCTGAAAAGTAGAAAGAAAAAAAATACATAATAATGCAAGTTGGTTTCAGGGCCCAAGCAAACTTATGGACACAATTTAAAGGAATCAGCATTAATGCTACATAGTTCTAATAATTTGGATGTTGTTAATTCAGGGTTTATGATTATTCATCGATGTAAAATTTACCATTTCCTTATCAGTGAAGGTTTTAGCTGGTCTGAACTTTGTCTAAATAAAGATATATGTAGGAAGTTTGAAATATTTAAGAGAAGATACTAGTACATTAGAAGTAGCACATATACATATAAACAAATACCATGTTGATTATGAGTTCTTATTATCTATTTCATTATTCAGGACCTTTGCAACTTAAACTGAGCTGTAAGGAAGAAAAGAGGCATATCCTGGAAGAATGCTGGAATAAAAAGGGCAACTCTGAGTTCTAACAGACCTGGGAAATGAAGCAACTAAGATCTGCTTCCTCTCAAACACTCATTTCCTTTGATCCCTGATTGACTTTATTGGGTTGGCTGCTATTTGCTTCCAATTTATTTCTTTCCAACTCTAAAACCCAAAACTCCTTTTTCCCAAGAGCCAAAATGGAAACATCCTAGGTGTGAGTCTTATTGGCTAGGTATAGGTAACATACCAAACCTCTAGACCAATCAGTATGACAAAGGACTTGGGCATTGTGATTGCCCATTCTTTAGTCAAACTAGCACAAAATGGCAAGGGGCAGATTTCGGCAGCCCACATGATTGGAACTAGTGAAGAACAGTGCACCAAGGAAAAAGCAGTTCTGGGTAGGTGCAAAACAAATGATTATTAGTTACATATATTTAAATGAGACTACTGATTTAATTAAACATACTACTTTTATTCCTGTATTTTTCACCAATTCCAATTATTATCTACCTATTTGTCCAAATCAGAGAGGTTTCAAGATCATTCTTTCATGCATTTTTTAGAATGAAAGGTTATATTTGTTTTGTTTTAAGTCAAGAGTAGGACCCTAAATATAGCTAGGTTCACTGTGGTTCTGCAAACTTTATAGAATGATAATTGGGATGAATTTGCTGAATAAAGTATTTGCTGAATAAAAGCTGGTCCTTCTACTAAATATCAACCTGTATCACAACATGATATGATAAATACTTCTTTAAGTTTATTCAAAAGTATGTACTAATATTTTCAAGTACATCAACAAAGAGAAAAAAATCAGAAACCCCAATGTCATTCATTTTTTTTAAATTGTAAAATGAGAAAAAGGAAAAAGAAAAAAATTTGCTTTATATCTCTTACTATGTCTTGTATATATTCAACATCAGAGAAAGAAAACTTTATAACCTACGTTTTGCAGATTAGAAAGAAATAAAACACAAAATGTCCTTGCAAGTGAAAAATCTACCAAAAACACCCTTATAAGCACCATGTATTAGTTAAAATTTAATAATAATGATCAAACTAATGAAATCAAAGGAATTGGTCTCATTCCTGAATGGCTAATAATGAATGTTTCCATGAGCCTACTCCATGATAGCTAAGGCAACAAGTCTGTACTCAGAGAAAAGCCATATGCCAACCATATATGCATGTGGCATGTGGCATGTATTATCTTTACACATTTTTATTATCCTCCACAAAAGAGCCTATGTTCATTTTTTACTATAGGCAATTGCATCCTCTAGAGATGAGCACAGCAAACGAAGAATCAAAACATACTATGTTCCTCATTACAACTGTAAATTGAACATATGCCTTTGTACAACTTAGCAGTGACCCCAGCTGTAGAAGAACCAACTGCAGTATGGCTTTAACTTTAACCCTCCTAAAGTTTGGTTTTAATTACCTTATACACATCTTAAATGCCTAAATCATCTTACAATTTTCTAAATTATTTAGTTATCATTTCTGTGGTCAATTTAAGCTGCTGACAATGCAAATATTCTTAGAGAGGTCTTTCAAGGAGAAGTAAATTAAAACCAGTGCTTCATGAGGTATTATAAATTAAAGACTGCTTTTTATGGTTAATGAGAAGCATGAGGGTTAAGGGTCACTTATCAATTCAACATTAAATATATTTTAATGACTAGTATTTAAACACCAGGCTTTTTGATAGCCATTTTGGTTTTGGTGACATGATCAATATGTTTAGGCACCAATGGTACTGATTTAAAACAATATCTACAAAAATGATATAAGAAAAAAAATTGTCTTTAGAGCTTTCCAACTGAGAAAAACAAAAGAGAAACACTGAAAGATGGCATTGCATGTAAGTAAAGATACAAACAATATCTTATTTGTCCTCCTGATAAATTGAATACTGGACGTGAAATGCATTTTACAGTTCAAGTTTACCTTCATGCAGGAAACAAATGAAACTAAACAGGATTTTTTAAGTCAGTATCGGCAATCATTTCTCCTCATCTTACCCTGGAAAAGCTAAGCATTCCATTCTCCAAGATTTCCTAAGAAATCGTCAAATCAGCATATTTCACTGCAACAGTTAATGTTTTTCTCCTCCTCTTTAATGCCAGGTGATATTAAATAGCTATATGAAATGTATTTCCCTATTAGACTCATAAGAAAAAGATAGACTTTGTTTGGACCAATCATGTACTTTAGCTTCTTCAAGTGAGTAAAGATTTCATGATGATGTTAGGTGAGATTGGTGGAAGCCATTAGTACTGGGCACCTGGAATTATTGTTACCTTCTCCTATCTTGCTTTTTTTTAAAAAAAAAAATTTCTATTTCTCTTCAGAATTATAAATATTCCCTAGTGATAAAATTAATGGTTCCTAATCATTTAAATTATTCAATCCTACTACTGTAAAAAAAGACATAAAACAAAATTTAAACATAGGGACTGTTATGGGTTGAAGGCCTAACCGCCCCCCCCCCATACCTTAGAATGTGACTTTGTTTAGAAACAGGGTCTTTACAGATGTAATTAGCTAAGATGAGGTCAGACTAGAGCAGGATGGACCCTCTAATCCAGTATAACTGGAGTTCTTATAAAAAGGGGAAATACAGATACAGACGTGCATATAGGGAGAACTGTCTTAGTCTGTTCAGGATGCTATAACAAAATACCATAGACCGGGTGATTTTTATAAACTACAGAAATTTATTTTGCATAGTTCTGGAGGTTGGAAGTCTGAGATGAGGGTGCCAGCAAGATTGAGTTCTGGCAAAGACCCCCCTTCCTGATTCACAAGTAGCTGCCTTCTCATTGTGTTCTCACACAGCATCAGGGATGGGAAAGCTCTCTGGAGTCTCTTTCATTATGGCACTAATCCCATTCATTGGGCTTCAACCTCATGACCTAATCACCTCCCAAGGTCCCCACCTCCACATATCATTACATTGGGGATTATATTTCAGCAAATAAATTTAGGGGGGAATAAGAACATTCAGTCTATAGCAAGAACACCACATGATCATGAAGACAGAGATGGGGTGATGAATCTTCAAGCCAAAGAAGACCAATGATAGCCAGCAGACCATCAGAAGCTAGGAGAGAGTCATGGCACATATTCTTGCTCACAGCCTCAGAAGGAACCAATCCTGCCAACACCTAGTTTCAGACTTTTAGCATTCAGAACTGTGAGACAATGAATTTCTTGTGTTTAACCCACCCAGTTTGTAACACTTTGTTATGGGAGCCGTAGGAAACGAATACAGGGCCTATAACTTAAGACCACAGAAGTCATAGTTGGGAAGGTTTCTAACACATCTGGAATTATAAAGCTTTCAGTCAACACAACAAAATTGTTTGACACCAACCTTCATATACACAAAGCAACCCTGACAAGCTCCTAAGATATGTCACTGAAAAGCCCCATGTATAGTTTTTGCTCAGTAAATCTTTATTAAATCAACACATAGGTTTTTGTAATATCCCCATAATCATGTCATACTTTTCCTCCAAAATTTATTGTATAGTTTGTCCAGTGTCCACAAACACGACAGATTCAAATAACTACATTTAACCCAAGTCTCAATATGTAAGTTAGATGAGTTCGATGTAGAAAAAAAATTGTTTGGAATAGACATCCTATTGGGGGTTTTGATTTTTTGAAAATATTGACCTTCCCTGTCTACTAGAGGAACAGGAAAAAATGCATCAAGCCAGTACATATAGTATAAGTCTATTTATGGTAGCCTCTGTTAATTCTTGATAATTTATAATAATCTTTACGGATTAACACATCTCTTAATAATGATTTTTTACACAAAAACATTTGAAATTACACTATCAGGAGACATGGATATAAAATAATTGAATTGACTCATACATCAAAATTTATACATCCAAATGAATACTGATTGCCTACTTCAGATTATTACATCAGAAGACATTAATTATATCAATAGTCTTCCTCTCAGAAGTCAGATGCTGTCCTGACCAAGTCCTACCTCCTTCCAAGGCATGTTTTGATCCAAGTGATCCTACTTCAGATTATTACATCAGAAGACATTAATTATATCAATAGTCTTCCTCTCAAAAGTCAGATGCTGTCCTGACCAAGTCCTACCTCCTTCCAAGGCATGTTTTGATCCAAGTGATTTCGTATCTTGTCCATGGCAGTTTATAGCAGGGATAGGCACCTGGACTCCCAATAGTTTACAATCCCAGCTTCTGTCCTTTTAGTTTTACTTTTCCCACTAGAATTGCAGAATCACCTTTGGAATCCAAATACAAGGGGTCTCCAAAAGGTTCATGGAAAGATTCATATTATCTTTTAATTCCATTTTTCCATGAACTTTCAGAAGTACCCTCATACATTACCAAATTGGCTCCTGTCCTATGATCCTGCTGTGTGCAACCACAAGATGGATAAATAATAAAGGTCTGCATTTCCCAACACTTAAGTAAGTCCATCCAGAATGAAAATGCATAAAACAGAGAAATGCTTTTATTCTGCACCCCAAAATGACAAGGTAAATACCGTCACGTTTGCCTAATCTGCTCTCCTAATTTATTTCTTAAAAATGTTACCAAACCATTAGCATCTACATTGATTTAAGCACCATAATTGATTGTCACCCAATGTTTCATCATGTCACCCAAGTTTAATCATCATGCCCTTTGATAAACATAAAAATTTCAATTCCTCCTTTGATGTTATAGAAAAGTAAAAATGAATTTAATATTTTGACTAAAAATCTAAACAATTGGAGAAAGGACTACTTTGTTTTCAAACTACAATTGACCAATAGGAGATTCTATAATAGTGATTTTTCTCTGTTGCGGACATCGTTCAAGGCAAGGGTTTTTCAACCCCTGCACTATTGGCATTTTTGGCTGGATCATCCTGTGCATTGTAGAATGTTTAGCAGCATCCCTGGCCTCTACTAACTATATGCCAGTAATGCCCCACCAGTTGTGTCAACCAAAAATGTCATTAATTTGGTATAAATAAGCATTTTCATAATATTGAGTTTTCTCCAAGTACATACTATATCTTATTTACTCAAGCCTTGTTATTTGGTCTGCACATTTCTCATTAAGTTTATTGCTAAGTATTTTATAATTTTTATAATTTTCATTTCTGTTTTGGTCATGATGTTCTTTTACTACATGTTTAGATTGACCATGAGTTTATGTAATTTTAAGTTCACAGAGAAAGATATCTTGTGGGATGGGTATTTGGGGCAAAAAATTATCCTTCTCTGATCATTTACTGGTGAAACCAATAATATCCAGGATTTCTACAGTGCTTTGTATTTTATCCTCCTTTTTCACCATGTGAACCTCCATCTTCTTTTGCACTACTAGTAGTTAAACAAGCAAGGAGTTTGCAGACCTTCAACAAAACAGACCTTTGCTACAGAAATAAAATTACACTGAGATAATCCAATGACATTCAAAACATCACAGATACTGAGACACAACATAGACTTGTCACCAGAAATCTTGTTCAAGGTTTGTAAGTACTCAATACATGTTAGTTTTCTCCCTTCTTTCTGGTTGATTGTAAACATATTAAAAATTTCCTTTTAAAATTTTCTTTTTTAAAATAATGACTGAGTCACCCTCAAAATCTCCACTTTATCAGAGATCACTTCATCACACACATTTCAAATTTAATTTGTGTAGTGTTTCTTCTCTAGAAAGTCTTTTTTTGACAATTGACTAGACCATCATTTTATATTGAAATTGTGCTTCTTTCAGCACTGTGGATTACTGGGCACTGAGCCAGCTCATGACAAGATGCTTTGTTCCCAAATCACAATTTTTCCTTGTGGGAGGTTGGGTTTCCTGAGGCATCAGAACACAGGAGGCAAAGATAACATAGAAAATACCTACGCACAAACAGTTTTCTTCAAATAAGTAGGTAACATCATCTGTGGAAAGTTTGATTTAAGAATGAAGAGGGACTGATGTTTTAAATTGTCCCCTCAAAAGGAATAGTATACACTACTAATATGAGGGATTCTTGAAAAGTTATATATATCTTAGTAAAACAGTGGTTTAACAATGATTCAGTTTTTCCCCCAACTAATCCAAAGCATCACTTTTGAAGAAAGTGAAAGTGGCAATTGTCCAACCCACAGAAAGTAGGGGGGGGGGACACAAGAAAATGGACAAGATATCTTGCATATTCTGCTCTATTGAACCACCTGTCTTCTGTTTAATTTTTAATCCTTGACCAAATAAATTGGGAAACGAGGACAAACATGCCTATCATCTTTGTTTTCAAGAAAGCAATTCAGATTTTAGAACCCTGGCTAGTAAGTGAGTGGGGCATTGCTCAGATCCCCTTGCCAAGACCTAGGCTCTTATTTTTCCAGTTACTGAAGGCAAGTGGCCTGTTTCCAATTACTGAAGGCAAGTAGCCTGTTTCCACTGTAGCAGCCACATCCAGTGAAGGTTCCATAGAAGGTACATAAATCTTGCCCCCTTGCTCAATTGGGGGTCATTCAATAGAGTTGTTCCCTGTGGGATCAGCTGAGACATTTGCTGTGACTTGGCCTCATAGTTACTGAAGGCAAGTGGCCTGTTTCCACTGTAGCAGCCACATCCAGTGAAGGTTCCATAGAAGGTACATAAATCTTGCCCCCTTGCTCAATTGGGGATCATTCAATAGAGTTGTTCCCTGTGGGATCAGCTGAGACATTTGCTGTGACTTGGCCTCATATCAATTTTTCCCTCTTTTCAACCCTGCTTCTTTCACCCCCTCACAAATGTTCCTAAGAGCATTCCCTAAACTTCCTACAGTATATACAAAACTCCATTACAGAATGTTACCTCTGCAACCAGATCTAAGACATCCTACAAGTGCAGTTTGTTTTTAAGGCAAGGACTTTTTGAGAAAACTGTAGCAAGCAGCTACCTTTTCTTGTGAAAGGTGGTTGCCTCGGTTTTAACTTAAATAGCACATGAGTTTACCTAGTCCACTGGAGAAACCTGAAGATACGCTATACTTTCTAGGAGCAAATTGATGAGGGAAGAAATAATTTTTAGGACTAGCTTGGAGAGAGGCAACAGCATAATAAAGTAAGAATAAATTTACCCATCTAGTTCCAGAATATAAACTAGAGGCACATGGGAATGTGCCAAGTGCAGGCAGAGGCAAAACGGCAATTCTCTAAGTTCTTTCCCTTTTTATTTTGTGGAAAAAACAGCAGAGAACTCATGGTAGACACTGTTATGTTGCAGAAAATTTGAAGCTTAGAAAACTATACTCAGACATTCCAAAAGAAACTTTTCTCAATATGTATTATATATTTTTACGGAAAATAAAATGCGCTAGAAGGGAAAATGAGAGGTATGTAGGTATATGAACTTCACTGTAAGAGATTTTACTTGAATTAGCCTTAAGTCCAGAGAGTGAAGGGTAATATTCTCAAAACTAACAAAAGTTCCAGAGTAGCTTCCCCAGTTTCTACATATTTGCATTTTTGTAAAGAAAATCACTGATAACAATTTGCTATTATTTTTTTCCAGTGTGCTGTGTTGAAATTCCATAACTGGGAACCTCAAACATCGTTATCCAAGACAATTCCCTATTATTATGTTGGAAATGGAACTTAATTTTAGGTTTCCAATTCCAAGTCCCAACTGGGAACTAAATGTCACAGAACAAAATGTCACGCAATGAGATCGGATACTAAAATATGTGACAGTAACCAGATGTTTCCCTAACGATTACCACACAGCAAAAGCCGGTCAAGGAAACGAGGTACAGCACTTCTCACGAGTCAAATGGCCCTCCAGATTGTTATTTTGCATGTTAGTATCTGCCAGTTTATTTTCTGACGAGCACACCCTGGATGCCTCTGAAGAAATACAGAATAAAATGCAAAGTGTGATTATTTCTATGAAAGACTTTTTAAAGAAATTATATTCTAATAGATATCAAATAGGACAAATCATATTACCAACAGTACAATCCAACTTTGAATTACAGTACAAAGTAGAGGTAAGTAGGTCCTAGATTATTTGACTAAAACCTCATCCCTTTCATCCCTGTCCCCAAAACCCTTGCATTAACTACTTTACTATCTGTGAGGCATGTGAAGAGGCAAAAAGAAGAGAAATGGGAAATATAAGGAATGTTTAGCTCAGAGATGAAGAAGCAAAATTAAAACTGACCAAATAACTAGAGCATCAATTCCCTGCACCTTGGAAAGTACTTATGACACTGATCCCTGAGTCTTGGTCCATGCATTAAGTCTTCTACATCAACATCACATTGACAATTTAATTGATTTGTTTCAGGACAGGCATTCCTCTTGCTTCTCAATATCCAACTTTAGCACCATGGTAAAGTGGTGGCCTGTAGTGAAACCAAGATGAAAAACAGAAACACTCTTCAAGCCCAATGGAGATACCCAATCCACCACGAGACAAGGATAAATATTAGTTTAATGGATTAGAGAAAATATTTTAATAACCAAAAGTCAGAAATAAATATAGAGGTTAAAAAGTCTTTCAAAGTAAAAATAAACTTAGATTAAAACAAGTGGTAGTGGTAATCATGTGGTATAAATAATAGTTTGACCCAAGAAAACTGAAAATAATGTATATTCAATTCACCATATATGTGCAATGTTAATTTTCTGGGGGCTCTAAAATCTCACATAAACTAGTAAATTTTTATATTGATATCTTTGAGTTTTACATAGAATGGGATATCAATTTTGGAAATGTTTTAAGTTCTAAAATGTATCTTTGGATTTTTTCTAAGATTATATCCAAGATACCACTTGGCAGCTAAAATACAATATACAAGGGTACTTCAAAAGTTTTGTAGGAAAGTGGAATTAAAAGATAATACAAATCTTCCCATAAATTTTTTGAAGACCCCCCCATACTATAGACAAGATTTATTTTCTAAATTTTGAGTTTGCTAAGAAATCTTAAAATACAAAAATACGTAGTGTTCTCCCTTTTTTATTTTCACAAAAATAAGCTTTGATAAAATGTACATTTGTCTTCAGAACTCTTGGTATGCAGAACACAGGAAAAAGGTGACCCAGTCAATTTGAAGAGAAAAAGGTCAAGAGTGCTTGCCTATGATTTTGTGCAAATTTTTATTTGACCTATTAGTTCTAACTGATGCATTGCACTCCCCTTTATGAAAATACAATTTGTTTATACTTCCTCAAACTGATGCATATGTAAATTTTAATAAACACAGATGCAGTAGATGTCTTATACAAGTCTCTTTGTGTATGAGGTCTAAAGGTCATTTTAGTATGTTGCTAGAGATGGACTCAGAGATTTGAGCATCTTTGAGCTTTTGCATATATTGTCAAATTGTTCTCCAAAGTGTCTCCAAAGGAGAATATTTAAATTTTAACATGGTTTGTGTTTTCATGTCATCTTAAAGAAATTCTTCCCCATCTTAATGTTGTAAGTCTTTTCTCTTCTAATTATTTCTGAAAGTTTTGAAGATTTTTTTTCACATTTACATTTCCAATTTATGTGAAATTTATTTTTTTGATGGTGTGGGGTAGGATATGGATAAAATTTTACTTTTTTCAGTATGGATAGCCAATGATATCCCTCTTTATTTCTAAGTTCACTTCTGTCATGCATAGAATGACCATATATATTTTTTCATCCAAACCAAAAACCTTTTGAAATTGAATGGGAGCACTATAAATAACTATATTTGGACAGCAGGCATAAGCAGAAACTGTCCCAGGCAAGCTAGGACATAGAGTTGTTTTATTCATAATTCAGATTCCAATATGTATGTGGGTCTGTATTTTGATGCTTTAGTCTCTTCTGTTAACATTTTTGTCTATTTTTACCCCTGTACACACCATTTTAATGACTACAGGTTTATTTATTTATTTGTTTTTATTATATGTACATGTGGGGTACAATGTTGATTTTCAATAATTGTGTACAACGTGTGGTGGCTAGATCAGTATAGTTAGCTTATTCATCATTACAATATGCAATCGTTCTTTGTGTCCGTTGACCAATTCCTCATTAGACCCCCTCCCTCTCCCCCTCCCCTCCTTTTCCACCTCTAGTTTTCTAAAAGTTCAACATATTACTGTGATTGTTGTTTCTTTCTTTCTTTCTTTCTTTCTTTCTCTCTCTCTCTTTATTGTTCATTTGTTTATTTATGGATTCAGCTTCCAGTTACGAGTGAGAACATGTGGTATTTCTCTTTCTGTGCCTGGGTCGTTTCACTTAGAATAATTTTCTCCAGGCTCACCACATTGCTGCAAATGGTAGAATTTCATTCTCTTTTATGACTACAGGTTTAAAATGTCGAATAGTTTCAGGCCAGTTTTAACAAAACATTAAGAAAGACAAAATCTTATAGAAACTCATATAAAGTTCAAATTTGGAAATGATATTTGAACTACATATTACTGAGAAAGATTAGCATGCAGAATATACCAAGAACTCCTACAAATTCTGAGAAAATAAAACCATAAAAGACCACTTTATATCCATCAGATTAGGAAATCTTTAGAAATTCTGATAATACTAAATGTTGGAGAAGATTTGGTAAAATGGAAAATCTCATGTACTGCTGATGTCTTGGCAGAAAGAGAAAAAAAAAGGACAGTCAATTTAATTTCTTCTTCTTTGACAAAAATGTTCCAAGTGCTTCCTGGCCTTTTCCCATGCTGTATGAGTTTTCAGATCATCTTACCTTGTTCCTATGGAAACTATTCTTGTTCATCTTGGTGATTTTCCTGCTCTCAACTAGCTACGCTTAACAGTCTCAATATATGAATCTTATTCATCACAATATCACAGCTTGCTTACTTGGGAGAGTACTGATGAATTTACATGATTGGTAAGGTTGCTTCACTATACCAGGGTAAAACATGCCAGAGAACATCTGGTGTGAAGACAGCCTTAGCAGAAAGACGGTGGGGAAAGTGTGTTGTGAGTTCAATTGCCTCCAGGTGTCCTCTAGTATCACCATGCTCAGTATTTTAAATTAAACTTTTATTCTGAGATACTTGTAGAATCATACATCATTTTAAGAAATAATACAAAGAGAGTCTCGGTACTCTCTACCTAATTTCTCCCAAATGGTAAGATCTTGGAAAACTGCATTACAATTTCACAGACTGGGTATTGAAATTAACAGGATATAGAACATTTTGATCACCACAGTTCTCCCTCACATTCCCATGGTACTCTCTACCTAATTTCTCCCAAATGGTAAGATCTTGGAAAACTGCATTACAATTTCACAGACCGGGTATTGAAATTAACAGGATATAGAACATTTTGATCACCACAGTTCTCCCTCACATTCCCATTTTATAGCCACATCCACTTTCTGCCCATCCCTACCCACCCTCTTTTTAATAACTGGCAACCACTAACCTGTTCTCCATTTCTACAATTTTGTTATTTCAATAATGTTATATAAATGAAATCTACAGCATGTCACTTTTTGGGTGAGGAGGTAACAAAAAGCAAGAAGAGGGGAGAGAAGAGAGGGCAAGAAAAAGGAAGGGAAAGGAAAGGAAGAAGAGGAATAGCAAGCATTATTATGGAATTTTGATTGAATTCTTCTAAATGCATAGCTTAATTAGGGGAGAATTATTTTTTTTCCAGTTGTCTCCTTCTTTTGTTTAAACAAGCTTTCTACCTCTTCTTGTGTAAATAGATTTCCTCCTTTTTAATTACGTTACTACCAATTGCCTTTATAAATTTGGTGAAGGGTAAACTCTTCAACTCTAAACTTAGGGAGCTGAGTCCTTTCAGGTGTACTCCTATATCATGTTAGAATAGCAACTATTTCAGTGAATGTGCTGGTTATCATTTTTTCACACACAAGCATGTACTCTAGACTCAGGAATTGTGTTTGTTTCTTGTTAATATCCTCAGCACCTCTTTTACCATTTTCATTTATGCTCACTCCTCTCCAGCCACACTGTCCTCACTGCTTCTCAAAACCACAAGCATGAGGGCCTCTCAGGACTTTTGCACATGCTGGTTTCTATTTTGTGGGACTTTCCCCAAGAGTATCTGTATAACTCACTCATTCATCGGGTCTCTGCTTAAACGTCACTTTCCAGAAAGGCCTTTCCTAAACAGTCTATTAAAATACTTTCTTACGTGGATTCATTTTTTTGCATGTCACAATACAATCTAACATACTACATATTTATTTGTTTATTTACTACTGGAATCTAAGATCCATAGGGCAGATGCTTTTTGTCCATATAAATATCTCTGGAACTTAGACTCGCTCCTGGCATGTAGTTGACAAGCTAATATTTGTTAAGTGAATGAATAAATTAATGAAAAAGAAATTTGCACATTCTTAGAATGCTTGTATATCCCTAGTGATTGGGTATAGTGAGATCTTGCAGCTACGTATTTTTAAGGTAGAAAAATTCGGGGAAACATTTGAAAATAATCACAGAATTAATAGCAAAGCAAAGGAGAGAATCCAAGCCTCAGGACCCAGAGCTTAATTACTGCTCTATTCCTTACCCTCCTGAAGCCTCTAACAATTCCCTACTTTTACACAATTTTCTAAATTTTGTTTTATTATCTAAAATCTTACATTTATTCAACCCACTAGAAATATCACAGACGGAGAGTTTTTTAAACATAAAATTCACAGTAATGTTTTGCTTCCTCAAATCAGGTCTAAATTACCCCCAAGAAAACGCCTTCCCTATGGTATTTTGGCATTTCCCCTCCTGGCTCCAATCGGATTTCTTTTTTTTTTTTTTCCATTAAATTTTTTTTTTGTCAATATACAATGTATATGTTTATTATGGCCCATCACCGATACCTCCCTCCCTCCTCCCTCTCTCCCCTCCCCCCCAAGAATGTCCTTTCCGTTTGCTTGTTGTACCAACTTCAAAAAGGTATAGTTGTTATATCTTCTTCCCCCCCCCCCCGGTTTTTTTGGTGTGTGTATGTGGGTGAATTAATCTGCTGGGAATATATCCAAAGGAATGGAAATCATCAAGTCGAAGGTATACCTGTTCCCCAGTGTTCATTGCAGC